>NC_077233.1:277389362-277644362 GCF_027887165.1 Monodelphis domestica | reverse complement strand
TCAGTATGTATTCATATACCTTGAATTTACTTATCTATGAACATGTTGAATGCTTCAGTAAAATGTAAATCCTTGAAGGTGAATTGTCTCATTTTTGTCAGCACAGAAAGTGAACAAAGTGGTTGCTTAATAGATGCTTGTTGAGGGGATGTTGTTGAGGGTGGCTCAGTGGATTGAGAGCCATAGATGGGGGGTCCTGGATTCAAATCTGGCCTCAGACACTTCCTAGCTGTGTGACCCTGGGCAAGTCACTTAACCTCCATTGCCTAGCCTTTGCAGCTCTTCTGCCTTGGAACCATACCCAGTATTGATTCCAAGATGGAAGGTAAGGGCCAAAACAAAAAAAAAATAATTAAATAAATAAATGCTTATTGATTACCTTGTAGAAAGTATCAAATTGTTAATTTAGTCCATTTTATAAGGGAACCTGATTCTCTCCTCTCCAGGATAAAGAACACAGATGTTCTTTGATTTGTGGACGAAAACTCAACTGTGGCCTTCATAGGTGTGAGGAGCCTTGTCACCGGGGAAACTGTCAGACGTGCTGGCAAACAAGTGAGTGCTACTCTGACAATTCCAACAGATCACCTTAATCAGTGCTTTACTAGGACAGAAGCCATTGGAATTTTGGTTTTTGACTTACATGTTTGTTTAGATCATTTTGCATTACTTTGAACCTTGCTGCTTTCTCTAATATTTCAGCATTTTAACTGTTCAGATTTTTCCCATTATCTCCTGGAATCATTGGGTTCAATTTGCACCTTCCTATTTTTCAGTAAGTCCCCTACTTGAGTAAGATTTTTACCTTTTATTCTAGGCTAATGATTCTCATTCTTTCTCGCTTTCTTTTTTTTTAAACCCTTACCTTCTCTCTTAGAATTTATACAAGTATCAGTTCTTTTTTTTTCACTTGACACAAGAATTTAATTTTTTCCCAGTTTCACTATACAATAATTCATTGTAATATCTACTATCCATTAAAATATATTTTGAAATATAATTATAAACAGGTACTATTATTTAAATTTAATTTGAAATTTAAAAAATCATTCTATGACCTTTACCATGCACAAATACATAGTCATTTGGCATCTACAAGTATCAGTTCTAAGGTAGAAGAGCAGTAAGGGCTAGGCAGTTGGGGATAAGTGACTTGCCACACAGCTAGGAAGTGTCTGAGACCAGACTGGAACCCAGGATCTCTAGGCCTGGCTCTATATCCACTGAGCCACCCAGCAGCTCCCTCTGATGATTTTCGGTCTTTTACTTATTTTCGGGGGCTCTTTATCTCTTATGAGCCACTGAATTATTCTCCCTATAGGTTTTTATACTTGCCTATATCTTTTTTAAAAAATTTAATTAGTCAATCTAGTCTGGCCCTCAATCCACTGAGCTCTCCAGCTGCTCTCTTCATTATTCTCTTGAGCTCCACTCTGCCTTGGGTACCTTCCCTTCCCTTCCCTCCAGCTTTCATATTCCTTTTATATGTTGTTTTCCACCATTAAAATATGAACTCTTCAAGGACAGGACCGGAACTGTCATTCTTTCTATTACTAACTGTATCCCCAGGATATAGCATGGCACCTGGTACATAGTAAATGTTTCTTGACTTGACTCAGCTTGGTTCCGGCCTGCCTTTCTATATCATTTCTCTACCTAGAATGCCATTTACCAGAGAATACCTGGTAATCCCAAACTTTGAAACCGAAATACATAATATATTTCTTTCCTGGAATACCCAAATTTTCTCTGTTCACAGAGTCCTTTGTGTCTTGGTAATTTTTTATGGTACCCTTAAGCTGAAGTATCTAACAGTTCCATCCCCAACAACTTAACGTTCTTCAGTTGTTTCAATTGTCTGACTCTTTGTGACCCCATTTGTGGTTTTCTTGGCAAAAATCCTGGGGTAGTTTGCCATTTTCTTCTCCAGTTTATTTTTCAGTTGAGGAAACTGAGGCTAACAGGGTTAAATGACTTGCCCAGAGTCACATTGGTAAATATCTGAGGCCAGATTTGAACTCGGGGAGATGAGTCTTATTGACTTCAGGCCCAGCATTGTATCCATTATATATTGACTTAGTTGTCCACAATTTCATACATGTAAATTGGAAAAATGAAATAAAATATTTTAATTTCATTCTTAATCACAGTTACTTACTCATAAGATATACATACCTGTTGGGCAATGCAGTTTCTTAAGCCCCGGAGTCAGATTGTGCACCACCACCTTCATTTCCTATTCCATGTTGATTTTTGGCAGGCCTTGCTTTTTAGCACAGGAACTAAAAAAGCCAGTTTGGCAAAGCTATAAAGAGAGAACTTCAACCAGACTTCCTCTCACATTCAAGGGCATCCTCAGAAGGAATACAGTGCCATCTCATGTTAACTCTTAACTGCTTGAAGAGGGTCGTTCTCAAGGTGTTGAGTGTCTGTGTTTCTTCCCAAAATTTAAGTTGTTCCTAAGAAGCTTCACCATATAATCAGGAAGCGATGACCTTGTTCTCCCATTACCACTGTCGAAGTTGTGGAGGTTTGGGAACAGAAAGGGCCTTGAAGATCATCTATTCCAGCACCATTGTGTGTCAGAGGAGAACATTTCCACCTATAGTGGGGAAGTGGATTGATCAAAGTCATATATAGAGTCTGGCAGTGTTCCGTACAAAGATCTCGGCCACCTCACATCAAAGCTCGAGTTCTTTCTGCTGTGTATGCCATGTTTCCTCTTCATAGACGATTTCCCAGCTTGAAGTATTCCCAGCGTTCTTATTTATTTCCATAGCATTTTATTTCTACTTCTCATGATACCTTTTGTTGTGTGTTTGTATATGATCTTATTTATCATTTCAGGTAGATAATATGTTGGTCACTGTGGGTTACAATAGCATCAGAGGGCTTTAAGGAGATGGAGGGATTTTAAAGTTCTCCTGATATATCTTTTCTGTCCTGCATATGCTTCAAACTTAAATTTTCCCAAATTGTATTATGAGGAATTTGGGGATATTCATGTATTGTTTAAATTTTTTGCCATTTTAAAAAATGTCAAATTTAGAGTTTCTGAATATTATTATTAATATATTAAATTGTGATAAATCATATTACCCTTTTATTTGTAAAGTTCCATGGGTTGGGATGAAACATGAAGAGGTGGTGTTTATTTATTTAAAAAACTCTTTATCTTCTGTCTTAGAATCAATACAAATATTGGCTCAAAAGCCGAAGAGTGGTAAGGGGTAGGCAACTGGGGTTAAGTGACTTGCCCAGGGTTACACAGCTAGGAAGTTTTCGAGGCCAGATTTGAATGCATGACCTTTGGTCTCTAGGCCTGACTTATCAATCCAATGAACCATCTAGTTGCCCTGGAAGTGATGTTTATTAAACATCTTTTTTAGTATTGTGTACCAGAATAACTTTGGCATGGCTCCTTACTTCTGTAGCTCTAGTTGGTTCCCCTGCTGAGGCTATGAATTAGAGAACTGGCGCTCCCTAAGATGAGACGCCTCAATTCAACTATAACTACAAAAGAAGGAAAGCTTCGAGTACTGGTAGGGGCAAGTAACAGCTATACAATTTGGCAGTGATGCTTCTTAAAGCATGTTTACATTTTGATCTAGCATATTCTCATTTAAAATATAGTTTGTTTCTCATTTCTGCTTTAGGAAAATGTTTTCTGTATTTCAAAGTTTAAATTTTTGCAGTAGTCCAACCTCAAATGTGTAATTTGTTTATTTGTTAACTACTTCTTGTCAAAGAAAAACTGTTAATTTTCTGTTTTGGGTATAAGTCTGCCAAGAACAATTTTTTTATTTAACATTCTAGATCCGTGCATTTCTAGCTTAAAGAGTGAAATGTCCAAACTGGCATAGTGCCATTGATACCCTAGTGTATAGATGCCCTTGAACATTTCTCAATCCCAAGATAATTTAACATAATATTTATAGACGTCTTGGACGAGGTAAAAGTCACAATAAATTAGAATACAGATTTAAGGTCAACATTCTAAAATAATATTCACTTAATCTTCTAAAATTACTCTTTAATTACTAAACTCCTTCCTTGACCAGTCTCCTCAGAGATTAATAAGACTTCCTCCCTATGATCAAAACTCTTAATTCTTTCTGAATTTGGAGAAGATGGCACTGCCCTTAGGTAGTAATGATCTTACTAGACAAATAAGTGCTTTTTGTATTACCAGCTATAATCCATTTCCCCAGAGACTTAGGGTTTTTTTTATTCTTGTGGGTCTGTGTACTTTCCTAAAGGAAAAGAGCTGGAGAAATATTTATTTATTAATGTTTTTTAGTTGGACTAAGAAAGTTCAATATGCTTCCATGTTCTGATTTGATCTAATTACTCTATCCATTTTTGTGGAGGCATCTAATTATGCAATCTTTGTTTTTTTCCATTCGAATTAATTTATTTAGTCAATTTAGAACATTATTCCTTGGTTACAAGAATTATATTATTTCCCTCCCTCCCCTCCACCCATCCTTCCCACAGCCAATGCACAATTTCATTAGGTATTACTTGTTTCCTTGATCACAACCTATTTCGATGTTGTTGGTGTTTGCATTAGGATGATCATTTAGAGTCTTCATCCCCAACCATATCCCCTCGACCCATGTGATCAAGCAGTTGTTTTTCTTCTGTTTTTCTACTCCCACATTTTTTCCTCTGAATGTGGATAGTGTTCTTTCTCATAGATCCCTCTGGGTTGTTCAGGATCACTGCATTGCCACTAATGGAGAAGTCCATTACATTCAATTGTACCACAGTGTATCAGTCTCTGTGTACAATGTTTTCCTGGTTCTGCTCCTTTCACTCTGCATCACTTCCTGGAGGTCGTTCCAGTCTCCATGGAATTCCTCCACTTAATTATTCCATTGAGCACAATAGTATTCCATCACCAACAGATACCACAATGTGTCTAGCCATTCCCCAAATGAAGGGCATCCCCTCATTTTTCCAATTTTTTGCCACCACAAAGAGCGCAGCTATGAATATTCTTGTACAAGTCTTTTTCCTTATTATCTCTTTGGGGTACAAACCCAGCAGTGCTATGGCTGGATCAAAGGGCAGACAGTCTTTTGTCGCCCTTTGGGCATAGTTCCAAATTGCCCTCCAGAATGGTTGGATCAATTCACAACTCCACCAGCAGTGCATTAATGGCCAACTTTGCCACACTCCCTTCAACATTCATTACTTTCCTTTGCTGTCATGTTGGCCAATCTGCTAGGTGTGAGGTGATACCTCAAAGTTGTTTTGATTTGCATCTCTCTGATTATAAGAGATTTAGAACACTTTTTCATGTGCTTATTAATGAACTCACCCATAAAATGCAAGCGAATAGCAGAGTGGATTAGAATCCAAAACCCTACCATATGCTGTCTACAAGAAACACACATGAGGAAGGTAGATACACATAGGGTGAAAGTAAGAGGGTGGAGCCAAATCTATGGGGCATCAACTGATAAAAAGAAGGCAGGAGTCCCAATCGTGATATCTGACAAAGCCAAATTAAAACTAAATATAGTTAAAAGAGATAGGGAAGGTAATTACATTCTGATAGAAGGCAGTATACTGTCTTCATGAAGTAAACTGGGCACATGTTTATCTTTGCCAGATACCCTGAAAAGAATAGTTAGTTATCTGCATGATAAAGTTTATGATGGAACACATTTTAAATGCAGTGCATTCTAAAACCCTTTTTAAGAAGATTACCACAAACTACATCAATTGCATTACCATAATAGCTGTTTTGTTTTTCTGCTTCCTCAGGTTTTGATGAATTAACATGTTTTTGTGGAGAATCAGTGATTTTCCCTCCAGTTCCTTGTGGTACTAAACCCCCAGAGTGTAAAAACACATGTACAAGGCTCCATGAATGTGATCATCCAGGTGAGTTCCTATGGGCTTATTTTTATTTGAATTTTATGAACTATAATGAATCACATTTTCCCCTTATTACCTGTATGTATTTATTGCACTCTTTAATATTAATAGATAACAAGTTTGGCAGATTCGGCAAATTCTTTCACATATTACACATCTGGAAACTTGTTTACTTGAGAAACTGTAAGATATTATTTATGGAGTATATTGCAGCTTCTCTCTTTGGCTCTTCTGCCTACTGTCAGCTTAAGTCCTTCTGAAAAAGAAGTATTAATCTTTGAAATGCAGTGTCACAAGTTGATCTTTGCTGCTGTTGTTTCCCAGTGGACCTTTCCTATGCAACCATGGTTTTAAAAGATACTCTCTAGGCACTGTTCAGTGTTTTTGCTTTCTGCTCCTTTCAGTGCTTAACCTCTTTAGGGTAAGTTTATAAGCATCAGAATGTAGTGTACTGGAAAGAGTCCTAGACCAGGGAATCTGAAGATGTGTGTTTCAGGTCCTGTCTGTGACACCAACTAACTTTTTGGTGACTTTGGATGAATCACTTAACTTTTCTGATCTCAGTTTCCTCATCTGTGAAATGGTGATGATAGTAATTAAACTACTTCCTAGAGAAGAATATTTTTTGTAATAGTGAGCTATTATTATTTGTTCTTGTCCCTCACAAACCACATTGAAAAACATTTATTTAAGATACATGTCTAAACTTATAAATAAATAAAATAAATATATAAGTAATTTTTAAAATACATGATGAAATTTAATAATTATATGACGTAAATAGATAATTAATGATAATTAAAATAATAAATTATTAAATATATAACATAAATAAAATAAATGTCTAAACTGAAATACGTCTCTAAACACACAAACTTTCTCATAAGCCCACAACTGAACTCTTACCATATGAAATTTCCACATTAAGACAGAACACTGCTGGTTAATCTTCATAGTCAGAGAAGGATATTCCATGAATTATTTTGTTTAGTTTTTTTTTTCTTCAACTATTTAGAAAGTTACTGATTGAAATACTTAAGCCTTATGCTAGGTATATTGAGTATATACCTAAACTTATGCTAGGCTCTGAATTGGAAAATTAAAAAAACCAACAAAACACTGTTGCCCTTACCCTGAAGAAGCCCTCAATCAGGTAGAGAAGCACAAAATATACACATGTCATGTGAAAGAAAATATAACAGGATGGTGCATTTGGAAAGGACACCAAATTCAGAGTCGGGATCTCAATTCCCAATTCATCCACATCCTCATCCTGAATGACTGAGCAAGAGGATTTCCCTGTCCTTATTTGTAAAAAGAGACAGTTGGACTTGGACTATTTGAACTCTTGGGCTCCTTCCAGCTCTCAACATATGATCCTCTGATTACATTTAGACATTTCGGGGCAGGTGGGTAGCATGGTGGATGGAGCACCAGGCCTGGAGATGTGAGGTCAGATTTGGCTGCAGATGCTTCCTAGCCATGTGACGTCAGAAGCAATCTCTACATAGTCGAGAAGTGATGAGGCTCAAGACTGATAAGAATAAGCACACAACAAACATCTGTTAAGTGCCTGCTATGTGCCAGGCCTGGCGATGCAAAGACAAAAGGGAAACAATCCGTGCTTCTAAGAGCTTACGCTCCATCAGAGGAAACAATATGTATAGAGATGAATGAATATGAAATGCACCTGAAGTCATTGTCTTTCCCTCCAAACTTTGCCTGTTTCCTTAATTCCCTGTGGACAGTAGTCATGGGAACCGTTATCCTCCCAGTTACCGAGGCTCCCTGCCACGGGCCCTGCTCAGCGCCTCACTCTCTCACGTACAATCAATCAATGGTTAAATCCTGTCATTTGTAACTGTGTAAGATCTCTCCTAAATTCTGCCTTCACTCCTTTGACTCTGCTACCACCCCGGTGTAGACACACCCGGACCACCTCATTCCCGGGTTATTGCAATAACCACTGGCTGGTCTTCTAGCCTCAGATCGCCCCACTCTTGTCCATCCAGTGGAGCTGGTAGGTATCTCCCTAAAGTGCCCATCTCACCCTATGACCTTTCCTCTTCGATAAACTCCAGAGGTTCTCTGTGGTGTTCAAAGCTACCTCTCCAGGCTTGTCACCCTCTGTTCAGTTCAAAGAGAGCAGGTGGGGATCGTGGTTCTTTCACTTCCTTTCTGCATTTCTCTAGATGAGTTCAGGCAGGGTGTGGGCTTTCTCTCTGCCCCTTTCCTTATCCCCCTTAAACTAAGCTTTTTCTACTTGTGTGACATTTATTGATGTCTCTTTTATTATTGTCCTTTCATGAGAAAATAACTTAGAACCTCTGCTTTTTAAAGATGTGAGCAACCTACAGGATCTGGTATATGTGCTCATCTTTTTATAAAAGTCTTACCTAATTCTCTTTCTTTTACTACAGTTTTCCATTCTTGTCATAGTGAGGTGAAATGCCCCCCTTGTACTTACCTCACTCAGAAGTGGTGTATGGGCAAACATGAGGTAAGTTTTGTCCTCCTGGTTATTGATAGTTAATAGCAGTCATTGCCAGAAATGTCAAGCTAAAACTCAGTGATTTGTTTCCTAGCTCTCACTACTTAAAATCTGTGCACTTTGGGTTAAGTCATTTTTAGCTTTTATGGTCCTCAACTTCTTTTTAAAAATCCGTATCTTAGTATAAATTCTAAGATAGGAGAGCAGCAAGGGCTAGGCAATTGAAGTTAAGTGACTTGCCCAGGGCCACACAACTAGGAAGGGTCTGAATCTAGATTTGAACCCAGATCCTCTGGACTCTATATCTGGCTTTTTATTCACTATGTTATGTAGCTATCCACCTCAATTTTTTTGTTCTAAAAAAAATGTGACTTTTGAGGCTCCTTCCAGCTATGAATGTGTGATCTATGATTAATCCCTATTAATTTTTATCTTCAGATAGCTGTGTTTTAGCTTCTTTTGGGATCCCTCCTTCTAAAGTGACTGCTGTCCCTGACAGCTTTATTTCATCTGCAGAAATGATATACATGCTGCTCTCTATGATTTTTTTCAAGACATTAACAAAAATTGTAAAGCAACAATGCACAGGGCCAGAGACATAGCTCTGGTTTATACAGAGCTTTAGGAGAAACTAATCTACATCATTCCTAGATGCACTACGTAGAGTGTTGAACTTGGAGTCAGGAAAACCTGAGTTCATTCAAATTTGCCTCACAAGCTTACTAGCTGTATGCCCCTTGACTAGTCACTTAATCTCTCTCAGGCATAGTTTTCTTAGCTCTAACAAGAGGATAATAATAGTCCCTACTTCAGAGGGTTGTTGTGAAGATCAAATAAAATAGCATGTAAAGTACTTTACCAACCTTATAATCTATATGTAAGTATTAGCTATTAGTGACCTTTCTAAGAATGTTATGATATTATTTTGGTATTTTTGTTCTTGATGAGGCCATCCTGACTATTTTTTAATTTACTGGCTTTTTCCCAAACCTAGATCCCACCTGTAATGCCTTGTCATAGCATTCTTGGTCTGGAAGAAATGGCATGTTAAAAAAAATTCTGAAATGTCTGCTTCTTACTTAAAATACTGGTAATTCTATATTCCTTGTGTGTCCTTTTAAAAAGCAAAATACAGTGTCAATAGCAGTCTTTTTTAGACAAATCCCTTTCTTCATCTTTTTATCTTCATAATTTTATGTTTGAGAGATTTTTATCATTTCTAGTCTGATTTGTTTTTTATTTATTGCTACAGAATTTTAGTTCTCAGGATTATCAAGAGTGCTTATCAAGGGGCTTTGAGGTGGCTCAATGAAAAGAGACAGTGGAAAATGGAGACAGGAAGTGCTAGGTTCAAATCTGGACGTACATTCTTCCTAGCTTTGTGACCCTAAGAATTTAACCCCTATTGCCTATCTCTTATCACTCTTCTGTTTTGGAACCAATGTTTCGTATTGATTCCAAGACAAAAAGTAATGTTTAAGTGCTTGTCAGATTATGCCTAGATTTTCCTCATAATACAAAATTCTAAAATGTTAATCATTTTCCCTAAAATTCTCTTCATTTTCTTTCTCAGGAACTGGTTCCTCCTTGATTATGAAAATCCAGATTAATGGAGAAAGTGTTTAAAGCAAGCTAATAATTGAACTGCTCTGCTTTTGTCAATAAAATTGAATAGATGTTGAGGCCAGTGTTCTAAAGACTTTGAGAATGATTGCGTCTCTGCCAGTAAAAAAATATTGTGCATATACATTCTTCCCCCTGCCCCAATTTCTTTCAAATTTCAGTTCAGAAACATTTTTTACATGAAGTCTTTCTTGACTCCTCCCTTTCCCTTAGCAATTAGTGCTTTTCCTCTAAATTATCTTGCATTTATTTTGTATATAATTGGATGTACTTTTCCCTCCTACAAGCTCTCTGTCTCTAACTGACTGGCACACACACAGTCCCCATATGCTGTACCACCTCCTCTTGCTGCCACTGTGGTCACCACTTTTTCCTTAATAATCTCAACCTCTTATGGTTCTGCCATAACCATCCTCTGATCTGGTGCTTTTGGTTGTGCTTGATGTTGCCAGGTTACAACCTCCAAGCTCCTGGCAGTCACCTTCTGCAGTTCCTTCCTCCGCAAGCCCACAAGATTCTGTCTTTGATCCTCATGTCCTTCTGAACTCCCAGGGTCCCTATGCAACCTGCACTTGCCCCCAGATTCTTTTGCTTTAGCCCAGTCTTTAGAGGGGGAAAAGTAGAACCAGGGGCTACCTTAAAAGCCTTTGAGAAAGAGCAGCTCTTGCCCAAACCTGGTGTACTATAGTAGTGGAGAATCGAGTCTATTTTCTTCACACCTCCTGCTTTTGAACCTCTGGCCTAGACAAGCCAGCTTCTCCATCACGTCTTTCCTGTGCTTTTATGGTAGACTTAGGATTGATTTCCTTAACGCTTCATCTCTTCGTTCTGTTCAGGTAATGTGGAGTGAACCCTGATGATAAATGCCTCTCTTCCTGCCTCTACTGACCTTCGCCTGTTGTCTTTACTCCATGCTTCAGCCCCTCTGGTTACTGGATTCCCCTCCTATTTTGTATTTGTGACCCCAGCAGGTAGCATATGTCCTTGGCACATACAAGGGGCTTAATAAATGCTTGTGGAGTGATATGAACACATTCCGTTTTCCATCCTGTTCCTTTTGAATAAGGTCTATCTTCCACAGCCATAATCCAGCCTAAGGTCTTATCCCACTGGGTCTCAGGGACACCCTTGAGGTCAAATATGCTTGCTTTCCATCGGATTTCAAAGGATCGCTTTTGTGATGCGGACATCTGAGGCCATTAGTTTTGTCACTGGCCCCTTTCTTAGATTCCCATCTTCTGGGAATTACTGAGCATCTCTACTTATGTGTACATTTTAACTATTCTCTGTATTATTTCGCTTAGGAAATGTACCCAATCATTTTCATTTCTTTATGCTTCCTTTTTGGTCTTTTAAAGCACCTTTTGTTTATTTTCATGAGAGTCCAGGCACATTTTTTTTCATCATTAAGTGTATTCTCATTATTTCTTTATTTTATTTAATTAATTTATTTTTTTAGGCCCTTACCTTCCATCTTGGAATCAATACTTTGTATTGGTTCCAAGGCAGAAGAGTGGTAAGGGCTAGGCAATGAAGGTTAAGTGACTTGCCCAGGGTCACAAAACTAGGAAGTGTCTGAGGCCAGATTTGAACCCAAGACCTCCCATTTCTAGGCCTGGCTTTCAATCTACTGAGCTACCGAGCTGCCCCCATTCCTTTATTTTAAATTATAGTCTGAAATCTAAATCCCATTCTCAGATACTATCTTATTAAATAACTATTCACTTCCCCAAATTTAACCTTTCTCTTCTACAACCCTTGCCTTCAATTATTAGCCTCAGTGATAAAAATACCTGCTTTGTTTCTAAGAGCTTAATTTTTTTTGCTTAGGGCTTTATAACCTTTTCCAGTGTTTTCTAGATTGTATGTAGCAGAATCATTTGCACTAATGTGAGTCGCCAGAAGTAGGTAGTTCAGTTCAACAGATCTTGGACATTTCTATCATGTCTGGAACATGTGCAGACATCTTTACTGTTATTTCAAGTTGAAAAATGGCTGTCACAGTATTTCTCCACAGGAAGAGTCACTATCCATCACAATTTCTCTCTTATTTCTCTTTTCCTTACTAGATGATCTTTTTCTGGACAGCATTTATGGATATACATCATTTCTTTTAATTCACGAAGCCACTTCCTAAGAGGGCCCAACTTCCTCCTCTCTTTTCCTTTTTTTGCTGTTATATCTTTCTGCCTTCTAATTTCAAGACACAGGCCTAGATTCCTCAATGGCTCTTCAAATTTTTTTTCTTATTGTCTTTTATTTTTAAGATCTTTTTCCTCTTTTTTCCCCTCTTTTTTAAAGGAGCACTTAGTAACCTTGAGAGTAGAGAAATATTACTCCAGCCCTTTTATGTGCTATTCTGAGAGGGAGACATTAACTTGTATTTTGAATATAGATAGATGTTAAACACTATGTATTATATGCAAGTTAGGGAACTGACAAACAGTGATGAATGGTGAGTACCCTATAGTGTTGATTATTTCGATCTAAGTTTCCAGAGTTGGCTTCCATCTTCTTTTTCTGGACAAAATGAGTATATTTATATAGCATGCTATTCTATATTGAAGGAGAGTTATTAGGCAGCAGTTAGTTTATTTATGTAGACAGATAAAATGCTATTTCCTTCCTAGTCCCCCTGCCCCCAATAGCCATCATATTTTCTATGTTATGGAGCAAGAAGTATACTACATAATAATATTACAGATAGCCTTAGGAATATATACTATTATAAACCTTGGATACTATTAGATCTGCCTTCCTTGTGAAGCTATTAGTTTGTCTTGGTATGTAGAAAGGAGAGAAATGTAATCTGTTTTCTTGACATGTGAAGTTTGCTTTGGTAATAGTGGTTCTTAAGATCTCATAAACATAATTACTTCATTTTTGGTAATTGATCCATTTTTTAAAGATTTCAACCCAAATTACATTGACATGTCTTTTTAAATTAATTTACTATTTCAGCATAATTGTTGTGTCCTTTTTAGATCCGATACAACATTCCTTGTCATCTAACTGAAATCTCTTGTGGACTTCTCTGCAATCAATTGTTAAATTGTGGAATGCATAAATGTAAAAGGATTTGTCACAAAGGAGAGTGTCTTATAGATGAAGTCTGCAAACAGCCCTGTACAATCGCCAGAATAGACTGTAATCATCCTTGTATGGCTTTGTGCCATCCATCTTTGCCTTGCCCTATGAGTTCTTGTAAAGCAAAGGTAGGTAAACCATTTAATAGGAAAAACTTTGTTAGCAGTTGTACTACTACTTAATTATCCTAAAACTATTATCCACCATTATGTTACCTGTTTTGGAGGTGGTCTCATGACCATTTTTAATTCGCATCTGTGTTTGGCCCCTTCCATCGGCATACTCTGATTTGGGATCTTCTCTTCCTCTTCTACTCTATCATTTTCCCAACTGTTTTCTGTCAAAACTCAGTGTCTTCATGTCTCTTTCTGTATACCTGAATGAAGATGCCTTCTTTAGACTTGATGGACATGAACAAAAAGCATGGAGACAGGAATGAGCATGTCATATGGGGACAGTAAGGACACTGAGCTGAATAAAATGGAAGGGATGCTTTGGAGAATGTCAAGAGGTAAGGTTAGAAAACTATGGGAAAGTTGTCCTGATCATAGGACCTCTCTCTTTCTCTTTGGATGACCTAGTGTTCCCTGAAGTCCAACATGTTCACAGACAGTCAAACTCCTTAATTTCTCTATATGAGGTTCTTTTTACCATTTTCTCCCCATTACTATTAGTGATACTACCATTTTTCAATGTCTCAAACCAAAAGCTTCCAGTTATCTTTGACTCATTTCTCTTTTCTTTTTCTAGTATTGTGGGTCATTGTACTGTTAGGAATGGTGTAGTATAACTTTTCTCTATCTGTAACAAATGAATGATACATATAGTTGATCAATCTGAAATTTTTTTCTGAGATGTAAATACATTTTACTTCAGATTTGATGGAGGCACCCAGTTTGACTATCCTTTCAGCATGAGAAGAAAAGATCAAGAATTATAGGATGAGGATCTAGATATAAAATTCTTGAGGTGCTAAGAATATTCGATGCCCCAAAGCTTGGGAATATGATATTAGTGGTTAAACCTGAATTAGTGAAGAAATATATTCATATTCAAGGGAAGAACAGAGATAACTATATTAGTGTAGAGTTAAGATTTCATGTAACATACCCATTCTTACTATTTTCCCCTATATTGACTAGTATTAAAACCTTTAGAAAACTTCAGTAAGCCTGATGTATTTCTTTAAGGTGAGGAGGGGCAGAAGAGGAACTAAAAAATTATTGGGCCTGTGAGGGGAGAGAAGAACCCAAATGGAGGATTGGGTGGTGGTGGAAAAGGTAGACACAAGACAAGTGGCCCATGAGCGAGCTCATCACTGGTGTAATGGCCTTTTCTATAGCACTAACCTGGGTCTGTTCTTTCTTCCTTTTTAACATCCTTCAGGTTTGTCCCCTCCTTCCTCCTCAGTACTACTACCCTAATCCCTAATCAAGGCCTTAATCTTCTATTTACTGTGACATTTCTAGCTAGTTTTTTTTCCCTTTTCCCATTTCTTTTAGTATTAACCTCTTTTTTTTTTAGCTCTAGTTGTGTGTGTTTACACACACACACACACACACACACACACACACACACACACACACACACACACACACACACACATGTCTTCGCATTTCATCCTATACAGTTTTTCACTGTTTCCTCTAAGTGTAATTCTTCTAGATGCCCAGGTGATAATAATAATTTTTAAGAGTTACCAATGACATATCATTATAACTTCTGGGGTCTCTTAAAAAAAGTTTTGTTTTGTTTTTCTTTTTTCCCTCTTTCTTCATTACCTTTTGATGATTCTCTTGAGTTCTGTGCTTGTTCATCAAATTTTCTGTTCAGGTCTGGTCTTTTCTTTACAAATGCTTGGCATTCTTCTATTTTGTTAAATGAACATACTTTCTCCTGTAAGAATATAGTCAGTTTTGCTGGGTAGTTGATTCTTGGTTGTAGACCTACTTCCCTTGCTTTCCGGAATATCATATTTCATGCCTTTTGGTCCTTCAGTGTAGATGCAGCCAGATCCTATGTTATCCTCACTGTGGTTCCATGGTATCTGAATGACTTCTTAGCAGCTTGTAATATTTTTTCCTTGGTCTGATAGTTCTTGAATTTGGCTATAACATTCCTGGGTGTTGTCAGTTGGGGATTAAGTACAGGAGGTGATCTGTGGATTCATTCAATCTCCACTTTTCCCTCTTGTTCTAGAATATCAGGGCAGTTTTCTTGGGTAATTTCCTGTAGTATGATGTCCAGACTTTTTCTTTTGTCGTGGTCTTTCGGTAGACCAATGATTCTTAAGTTGTCTCTCCTGGAATGATTTTCTAAATCTTCTGTTTTGTGAATGAGATGCTTCATATTTTTCTCAATTTTTTCATTCTTTTGATTTTGTTTTATAGTGTCCTGCTGCCTTGTGAAGTCACTTGCTTCTAATTGTTGTACTCTGGTTCTTAAAGACTGGATTTCATCCCTAGCTTTTTGGTCATGCTCCTTCTGGTCTGATTTTCTTTGGAGATCATCTTTCATCCTCTTTGCCTCATCTTTCATCTTCTTTGCCTCCTCTTTCATCTCCTTTGCCTCATTTTCAAGCTGATTAATTTTGGCTTTCAAGACACTGTTTTCTGTTTCCAAATGACTTATCTTGCTTTTAAAGTTGTCTTCAGACTCTCTTAATTGTGTTTTGAATTGTATTATGAATTCTTCCAGGGCCTGTATCCAATTTGCTGAGTTTTCTGTGTTTTTTTTTTTTTGCTTGGAGTTCCCTCATCCTTCTCTGTTCCCTTTGCTCTTTGTTCATTGCCTATATAGAAGCTGTTGATTGTAATTTCTTTTTTCTTTTTTCTGTTGTTTGCTCATATTTACCCCTTCTTTACTCCTTGCTGTTGCCTGAGCTTTTGCTCCTCTCATTTTTTGTGTGGTTTTGGGCTTTTCTTTCAGCCTTCACTCTTGGAGTTTTGTCAGTAAATCTCTCAGCGCAGTCTGTGGGGGAGGGGTGTTGGAGGTTGAGCTTCTCTGCCCTCTGGAAGCTGTAATGTGATTAAGTCCAGCCATCTGTGGGGGAGGGGTTTTGGAGCTTGAGCTTCCCTGTCCTTTGGAGGCTTTGATGGTATTAAATCTGGCTGGCTTGCTGGATGTGCCCTGGGGCTGAAACCTTGGGGGGGGGGCAATATGGAGTGTCTGTGCTGCTATGCCTCCTGCTCTGCATTTCTCCTCTATCTGCTTCCCCACTACCTGTGTTGAACGCTTTGAGCCTGGCAAACCTTTGCCCGCAAGGTACTTCCTCCAGACCAACGCCTTTGCCTGCTCAGAGGTTCCAGCTGCTGCTAGAGGCTTAGCACTCTAGGTGGGGGAGGAGTCCCAGGACCTTCCTTCTTCCTTTCCCTTAAACTGGAGTGTTCTCGAATTCTGGCTTTTGGTGTCATTCCTCTTTACCTTTTAAGTTGAGTCCAGCAGGAGGATTCCTTGGCTCTGTCCTGTTGTTAGGTTTGATTTTCAGCCCCCTAGGAGCATTTAGTTTGTAATCTGTAAGGAAGGGTTTTCAGAGGTCTGAATGTTTGCTGCCTCTATCTTGACTCTGCCTCTATTTCTAGCTAGTCTTACTGCTTCTGTTATCTCCTCTTCTATTGTTATTTTACTACTCTGCCCAAGAACCTGTGGTGGCCTTCAATATCAAGTTCCAACTTTTCTTCCTGACTTTTAAAGTCTTCTGTAATCTCTCTAATTTATCTTGTACTCATGTTTGAAGCGTTGGAACAGGTCTTAAAGATTGTATAGTCCAATTCTTCACTTTACAACTGAAGAAACTGAGACCTAGAAAGATAAAGATATTTGCCCAAAGATCCACAGTTCAGGTGGATTCAATTCAGGTTTCTTACTCCCATTGTTTTTTTCACTATACCAGACTGCCTCCTGATGTGCCTTTTGTAGCATCTTCCAAATCTTCCTGTTACTAGCAAAGGCATGACCATCCTTAGAGTTAATTGATGTTTCCAAACTCTGAGTCATCCCTATCTCCTCACTGTCCCTCAGATTACATGTCTAATCAGATGCCACATCTTCTCAATTCTATCTCTCTATTATCTCAGATCCATCCATCCCTTTCTTTCCTTCTAAAATATTGTGCTTTCCTCCAAATTGGCCTCCTTGCCACACTTGTGGTTCTCTTCTCACCAATCTAGGCTCCACACTTTTGCCCACAATGGTATTTCTAAAGCACAAGCCTGAGAATGTCACTTCCTTGCTCTTAAGTTTCAGTGGCTCCTTATTGCCCCAGGATCTCAACTCTTTTTAAAAAATTTTAATAAAACCCTCACCTTCCATCTTAGAATCAATACTGAGTATTTATTCCAAGGCAGAAGAGCAAAAGGGCTAGGCAGAGGGAAGTGATTTGCCCAGGGTCAACACAGCTGGGGAGTGTCTGAGGCCAGATTTGAAAATATAAGCTCTTTATTGATATTTAATATCCTTCACAACTGCTATAGACTATATTTTTAGCCTTATTGTACCCTTTGTATAATCTATTGTCTAGCAAAAATGGCCTTGCTGTTCTTCACATATTGATATCCCATTCTGTACCCTTGCACAGGTTGTCCCCCATTTCTGGAATGTACTTCTTCCTTGCATCTACACTTCATATGCATCCATGTTTCCCACTCAAGCTTACATTCTGTTAAATAAAGCTGCTAAGTAGAAGCTGAAAGTGCTTCTCATGCTGACATTAAGTTGCATTTGTATTATTTGTATTTTCAGTTTTGCTAGTCTGTACATTTTGTTTCCCTTGATAGATTGTAAGCTCCTTGCGGGCAGGGAGAGTTTCACTTTTGGTTTTGTATCCCCAATATCTAGCACAGTACCTTGGTGCATAGAAGGCAATTAATGATTATTGATTGATTTGTTTGTGTTTATTCATTTTTATCTTGCCAATAGATGGTGTTTGGGATCAGTGATTGTCTTTTGTGTGTCTTTCCACGATCTGTTCCACAGTGTTGGGTACCTAGTGATCTACTTAGTAAATATTTGTTTAGAGTTTCATTACATTCATGATGTGGATTGAACTAATATTAACGAAGTAGACTTTTTCATTCCAGTTATTTTTAAAGCAATTTCTATATCTTATTGAAGCTAAAATTTTCCTTAAAACCATTCTCTCTATTTTGCAAATGAAAAGCTTGAAGATCAAAGACAAGGAGATTATGAGTGGTTAAAAAACTGAAAGATGTAATGTCATAAAATACTCAAGGTGGAGAGTGGGTGAAGCTCTGGAAACTGGGATTGCATAATATTTAAGTTGGTACTGATGTCAACCTTGGTTTTCTGCTCACAACTAATTGTAATATAATTATAGGTGGAGCTCCAGTGTGAGTGTGGGAGACGAAAAGAGACCATGGTTTGCTCTGAGGCTTCTAGTACTTATCAGAGGTTGGTACTGTGTCAGCTTCCCTTTCTTCCCAAATTGTTATCATGATACATTTGAATAATACTTCTCAGTTTTCAAAATGTTTTTTCTCATTTAAATTTATTGTCATAACAGAAAAAGTCGGTATTTTCCCACTTTACAGATGAGAGCGAGACATGGACAGGGAATGCAAATGATTTTAAAATCTCACTGCTTTCCCACTACTTTCTGGTAGTCGAGATAGGAGTGAGACCTAGGCCTTCAGACTTCATCCAAAAATGGCAAATAGAAGGGGTTCTTCATTCTTTTTTAGGTTTTATAGATTAGCCTCCAAGCATGGAAGGTAGAGATATGAGAGCTGGAAAAGCAAGTGAGAAGGCGGCCAGGCATAGAGATTGACTGGATGAAGCCTCACGTTCTAACAATAGACACTAATCTTTTGGCTGATATTCTTCGAGCTGAATTATGCTGGTGTTAAAATCAGCCTTCATCTTCTAGACCTTCATTTTTCCTGTTGATTGAGTGCCTATTCTGGGTCTGTATGCATGTGTGTGTGTGTGTGTGTGTGTGTGTGTGTGTGTGCGCGCGTGTGTATGCGTGTATGGTCTTTAGAAAAGGCTAGAGTATGAGGGTAACAAAGAAGGTTCAGCCAGAATAGAATTCAATCTTGTTGGGGGGATAAAACTAATAAATACCCTTGAAATAATTAAAGAGAATATAACACAAGACATTTGGTAATCGAATTCTGTGCTGTAAATAGTAAGTTCAGAGAAGAAGAGAGATCAGTTCTTAACATTGCTACCAAAAAGATTCTGATAGTCTATCATGTTTGTCATAATACAAATCAAATAATGTTTTGAAAGTTTTCAAAGGACACTGATAGCAATCATAAAAATTATTTTCTCGGGGGCAAGAAAACCACTTGAATTCAGGCTTCTGTGGCTCTTGATTCATTAATGTTGCACAAAGGCAGCATAAGTCAAATAGCTGTACATCCTTCATTCCGTTTTTATGAGAAAGAGGCAACCAAAACCCAAGGCAACCTAACAGACTCTTTTTTTTTTTTAATTAAAGGAAGTTTCACAGCTGCTTGCTTTACATTGTTCTGTTTTTTACATCATCTCTATTTACAGGACAGCACAGTACATTGGTATTTATGATGATAAAATGGAACCATCCAAATGATATTAAACATAGTCTATAGAACTTTAAGGGATTATATTTGATTATAAATATTATATATTTAGAATTCCACTTTAAGAGTGTGAAAGGTTCATTCTTTATCCAGGGTGATTCCGCTAGAACACTTTATTTTATTCTATGTGATATTGGGTTATAGTCAGCAAACATTTATTAAGCACCTACTTTATGCCATGTACCTGTACTAAGTGCTAGAGATATAAAGGAGATGAAGCAATAGAGTATATATATT
This sequence comes from Monodelphis domestica, assembly GCF_027887165.1. Taxonomy (NCBI): domain Eukaryota; kingdom Metazoa; phylum Chordata; class Mammalia; order Didelphimorphia; family Didelphidae; genus Monodelphis; species Monodelphis domestica. The sequence continues at coordinate 277,624,454 of NC_077233.1, read as the reverse complement.
TTGAACCCTGAAATGCCCATCTAACTTAAATTTTACTTTAGCTTTTGAATATTAATTGTGCAATGATAGATCACAAAAGAGAAAGGGTTACTGATCGATTAGAGATGGAGAGAGGCCAAGACTCAGAAATGTTATTTTTTAGCCCCCGGGGTTAATGGCAGCAGAGTCTGAAATCTGATATCTGCCAGAGACAGAGCAGATGTCCTAGTTTGTCCATGTCTAGCTGACAGAATGAATCTTTGAGTAAGCGTAAGGAAATGAGGTTTGTGCTAAGAGAAATCAGGTCTGGAGCTGTTTACTTCTGGGTTTGTGAAAAGGGAATTGGAGAAGAATTGAGTGATTGTGAATGGGTAGGACAGTGGATTTTTGGATGATTGTGAGGGTTTTAGTTTCATTTTCAAAATAATGTAGAATATGAATTTGTGGCATAAAATCTATTATTCCAGTGAAAATGAATTATGACCTAGATATGTGAGGTTTTTTTTTTAACTTATCTTAGTATCAATCCTAAGACTGAAGAACAGCAAGAGTTGGGCAATTAGGTAAAGTGATTTGCCCAAGGTCACATAGCTAGACCATGATTTGAGGACAGATTTGAATCTAAGTCATCCCAAGACAAGGCCTGGCACTCTGTGTTCTATCCACTGTGCTATCTAGTTGTGTCCCCTCCCTTCCCTTTTTTAAACTCTTACCCTCTGTCAGCATAAATTCTGTATAGACGAGGGGAGATTGACTTTTAATGTCTAGTTTTATATTAGATATACTTTATAAATACATATTACTAATTTTCTTGCTTCTCCTTCTGACTCTTGGTATTCAGGGAGTCAGAATTTTAGTATTGGAAGATGACTTTGAAGTAATATGGCCTTTCCATCTGTTCTAAGGATTCTGCTGTAGCATCCTTTGCAAGGCAGTCTCCAGTTTCTAAACACTTCCAGTGATACAGTACTCACTCTCACAAGGCAGTTTGTTTCATTGTTTCACAGTTTTTACTGATCCTTTACTGCTTCTGTATGAATCAGGTAGATCTGTCTGAGTTCAAATCCTCACTCCGGCACTTACTAGTCCTGTGATCCTGGGCAAGTCACTTTACTCTCGGCTTCAATTTCCTCATCTGTTTAATGGAGGTAATTAATAGCACCAATTTCCAAGGGTTGCTGTGAGGATGTTCTGAAATACAAATGCAGGCTATAATTACGTGAAGCCAGTCACTCTCCATCCTGTATTGGTTCAGTTAATTTTGAACCTAACTATAAGATTTTGTTATTATGTTTTTATAATCTTACATTCTGTCAGAATCGATATTAAATATCGGTTCTAAGGCAGAAGAGTAGTAAGTGCTAGGGAATGGGGATTACCTGTCTTGTCTAGGGTCACACAGCTAGGAAGTGTCCAAGGATGGATTTGAAGGAAGATCCTCCTGACTCCAGGCCTGACACTATCCACTGTGCCACTCATTGTCCCAAGGCTTTGTTTTGACCCTTTTGATTTTCATCTTCCTAGATCTGACTCTATTTTTGAGTCATAATTCTTTCATCATACTAGCCATCTTCCTAGTATTCTTCGGTATCATGCAAATATAATAAGCATGTCTTCAAGATACATCTAAGTTTTTGATTTTTAAAAATTAAAAAGCTGAATAGGAAAGGAGTAAGAACAGAGCCTAATAGCATATCCTAGTGTCCCTTCTCTAGAATAACATTAATGAACATTCTTTGTTTATGGTTATTTAACTAGCTACAAATCTCTATAACTGTATTACCATCTGTTCTTTATCTTGTTCACAAGGTTGTCATGGGAAACTGTTAAATAACTTGTTAAAATCAAGATTCAGTAGAGAGACAGCATCCCCTGATGTACTAAACTGTATTTGCTCTATTGAAAAAATGTTTTCAATTATATGTAAAAACAATTTTTAATGATTATCTAACATTTTGCAATTCAGAATCTCTCTTCTTCTCTTCTACCTTCCCCAAAGCAGTAAATAATCTACTGTAGTTTATGCCAGTGCTGTCATGCATACATATTTCTATATTCCTCGTATGGAAAAAGAAGACACATTGCATATGCAAGAAAAAACTCATGAAGGAAATAAAGTGAAAAATGCCTTGATTTGCAGTCAGACTGACAGTTCTTTCTTTGATTGTGATAGCATGTTTTCATTACAAGTCCCTTGGGATTATCTTGGAACCTTACATTGCTGATAATAGTTTAGTCACTCACAGTTGATCATCATATAATATTTCCATTACTGTATACAGTGTTCTCCTAACTCCATTTACTTTAATTTGCCTCAGTTTATATGTCTTTCCAGGTTTTTCTGAACTCATCCTGTTCATCATTTCTTAAGGTTCAATAGTATTCCATTACAACTTTATACCACAACTTGTTTAGCCATTCCCCAGTTGATGGATATATCCCCTCAGTTTCTAATTCTTTACCACTACTCTATTTACTTTTTTTTTTAACATTTATCTTCCATCTTAGAAACAATACTATGTATTGGTTCTAAGGTAGAAGAGTGGTAAGGGCTAGGCAATGGGGGTTAAATGACTTGCCCAGGGTCACACAGCTAGGAAGTGTCTGGGGGCAGATTTGAACCCAGTACCTCCTGTCTCTGGGCCTGGGTCTCAATCCGCTGAGCCAATAGCTGCCCCCCTACTCTATTTACTTTTAATACTTCAAGACTATTACTTCATCAATATGGATGCTCTTTTAAAAAATTATATATATATATATATATTTTTTTTTTCAATTTGCAAAATCTGCCTTCTCCCCAACTCCTAAACCATCTTCCCACTCCATTTCCCCATTTAGAATGAAGAAAAAAAGCAAAAGCCTTGTTACAAATTTCCTCACTGGCCATGTCTAAAAAAATATATGTTTTATTTACTTTTCTCTTGGGTCTTTCACCTCTCCATCATGTTTCATCATTAGTCTTCTGGAATCATGGCTGGTTATTATATTTAACAAGGTTCAAAATTATTTGTCTTTTCCATGTTTTTGTTTTTGTATATATTATTCAGATTCTGCTCCCTTCACTACATCAATTCATATAACTTTTCCTAGGTTTGTCTGAAACTATCCTCTTTTTTATTTCTCGTAGCACAATAGAATTCCATCACACATATGCCATATATTTTTCCATCATATAACTTAGTCAGCCATTTTTCGATTGATAGGTAGTACCTCTTTAGTTTCTAGGTTTTTACGCTAAAGTCTGGGACCACTTTTTGCCCTGGTTTTATAGCCTCTTCCTGGACTCTAGTGCATTCTCTTTGCATCCTGCTCTGTACCAGGCCCCATTCCTAGCATCCACAAATCTCTCTATTTCCCTATGCTGACATGGGCTGGAGAATGGCCCACTATGCCTTTTTTTTTCCCTTTAATAAATTTCTCCATCAGGATTCATCATAAATTTAATGCATTTTCTGGATTTGTTCAGAGGAATTTTGGGTGAGGGATTAATTCGCATGACTTTGTGTTAGTGAACCATGTTGACTTCTAGCAATCACCACTTTTTAAAGTTTGAAAGAACCAAAGGATTGAGGTCATATTAGGCATGTGAATAAGAAAACTAACTACAGTTGAGCCTAATTCATTCCAGCTTCACAGTGGCAGAACTAAAGTTCCAAGCTTCTTAGATATTTCATCTTTTGGGTCTCCAGAATTCCATACCAAATTCTATCCTTATTTATACCTAGACTCTAATTTTGGGAATCTGGGGATCTAAGAACTGCAGAGCTGGGAATGATGGGAGATCTAAATATCATTTTGGTCAAATAAGATTTACACCTTTGATCATGTCTGTTTTTAAACCTTGTTTGTGATACTTGTTTTGGTGATACCACCTGGCAGACTTTGCAGTTTTTTGTCATATTGCCTCACTTAAATATGAGAGTGGCATTCAGTGATAAGGGACTTTAAGAGAATATAAATTGTTGAAGAGAAGCAGCATGGCATAGGGTGCAGGGGGCCAACAGACCCCCACCAGATGACATGGTCACATGGAAAGCCAAGAGCTGCAAAGCAGCCCCCCAAGAATGAAAAGCCCTCTGCCAACCCCGTTTCTGTGACTTCTCTCCCCAACTTCCCCCAGTAATGGACTTGTTATGATTATTAATCTCCCTAATACAGAAGAAATAATATCAGAGCAAATACTTGTAGGATCAATATATATATATATACCCCACTTTAATCCCCCTAGAATATTACCGCCAAAAGATTGCAATTACAGAATCAAAGCCCAAAGATTATTGCCCATAACCCCTCCTTTCTCAAGCACAAGATATGCCTCAAGGCCCTACAATAAACACTGGCCAAGTGCTTGAGCACCATAATAAATCTTTCCTTACAGTTATCACACTCCAATGAATTTGTTGATGAACAGAAACCAGGCAGCGTTGCTTGGCACTTCAAAGTAACACAAGAAAAACAGAATTTGTAAATTGAGGAAAACCCCCAAACTGGTCTGCTTTAAGTCACCTTTCAACTTTACACCTAGATATGAAGGTGTTTTGTTATTCATCTCCCAAGCAATTGTGATTAATAGTGAAAGCTGTTCAAAAGCACAGTGATTCTCTCAGCAGGTCAAGGGGTACTAACCCACAAACGACTTTATTCACACTATTTATATCCATCACAGAGTGTTGTAGAAACTTAATAAATGATCACAGAATTCTTTGTTGTAGTAACATCACAAGAGTGTTGTTTAGGTGATTTGATAATATCCAATCAGAATGCAGGATATCACATGTAGAAAATTGATTGTGTACCAAAGAAGTATATACCTGAAAACCTATATAATAAATGAACCACAGCACTATGGCAGAGCACTGTGTGTGATGCCTGCATACGTGGGTTTGAACACATAGTGTTTCTCATCTTCATTATACGACCATATCGTCACATCTGGGCAGAGATACCCGTGGACTCTCAGTGAGACCACTGGACGGATCTCTGTAGTAGGGAATAGACAGCTGGCCTTGGAGTCGTCAAGACCCATGTTCAAGTGCTACCTCTGCCACACATTGGCCGCATGCCCTTCTGTGCCCCAGACAACTCTTGAAGACTTTTAAATTGGAGATCTACATTGATAGGGATACTTCCCATCCTAAAAGTTTCCTGTGTCAATCAAATACTAGGACTGGCCCTAAATAAAGGAACTGTTGATGTAATTGTACCTTTATGGAAAGACTTTTTCTAAAATCACTTAGACTTGATCAAAGATCAAATCTTTAATCAAATGTAATGCTCTTTCTATTATTTTCAGAATTGCCGCTATTTCCATGGCCACTAAAATAACTGATCTACAGCTTGGAGACTCAGTAGAGATAAGCAACTTGATTACTAAAAAAGAAATTCATGAAACCAGGTAATTTTTTTAAAAGGAAAAAATGTATATCTACAGGACTAATAATTCTCAAATCATTTTCAAAAGACAAAAATAGTTTAATTATACAATAATTATGAAACAGATATATTCAGATGAATGCTCTTGGATACTTTCCCTCTTCTGTAGCTTTGCAGTCAGATTTTTTTCCTCTATCTCACTACTAAGATTAGTGTCACATTAAGGAAATGAGAATTTTAATGGATGAAGAGGAAGAATGTATTGCTATAATTGGGGACTTTGGGTAGCATTTGAGTACTTGGATGCTTAGACAAAGGAAGGTAGGGGAGAACCAGAGATAAATTTCTGCTTGGAAATTTTGTCTATAGCTGATCATGCTCCTTCCCTTCTTCCCAAAGATCAGAAAAATGAATTCCACTACTCTGACACACCTTGCTACCTTGACTTGTCCAAAGAGACAGAATATATTGTTTCCTCTAGTCTGAGGACATGCCTGTTGCTCAGTGAAGATCTGGATTCCTGGGTTCTATGATGAAACAGAAGGGAGCTAAGGGAAAGCTAGGAAGAGGCTGGCCCAGAGTATTAGCTATGCTCCAAAAAAGGAAATGCCATCAAGGCATGCTTAGTTGTTTGGTAGTTAAACTAATTACTATCTTGTACAAATTAGCCTTTAGGAAAAACGGGATCGTTTATTTGTTTGTTTGTTTTAGACTCTTCTCTTCCGCATTAAAATCAATTAATACTATGTATTGGTCCCAAGACAGAAGAGTGGTAAGGGCTAGGCAATGGGGGTTAAGTGACTTGCCCGGGATCACACAACTAGGAAGAATCTGAGGCCATATTTGAACCTACGATCTCTCATCTCTAGACCTGATTCTCAATCCACTGAGCTACCCAGTGACCCACCCCCCACCCCCCATTATTATTTTTTAAATCTTTTAGGAGCAGATTTTTTTAATTCAATTTAATTTTTTTAATTTTTTAGGAATAGTCTTTAATTTTATATACTTGGTGACTTGCCTCAAAGTCAAGTACGGATCAAATTGAATAAAGTATTGCACTTTGTGAATGTTTCACAATATTTAACAGCTGCATATTAAATTATGCATACTTTTGCACAGTTTTAAAGTTTCAGAATAGAAGTATACTAAGAAGCATTTATTCTGTTTCTTTTTTTCCTATTTTCTGATTAAGACTTCACTGTGATGAAGAATGTTTAGCCCTAGAAAGGAAAAGGTAAGTTAAATGTCTTATCTACTTGATACTAGTTTTTATGGAATTAATTTTTTAAATCTGGGACAAGGGAGCAAACTAGATCATACTTTCTCATTCAAAAATCCCATGAGCTCTTTAAAGGAAATAGTTATCCGTCAAATCATCAAGTATTTAATTCAATAACCACTATATGCTTGGCACTGTGTTAAGCTCCATAGGGGCTATAGGAGAAACATAGATGAACTGTGTATAGATAAGTAAGCAGTAACTAAGGAGACTTTATAAATGTGATTGTGTACTCTCAATGTAATTCAGCTGCCTACAGCACAGTAATTTCAGACTAACACTTTTATTGGTTTTACCTGAGAAGTTATTGAAGAAGAAGATAACTAATTTTACAGTATATTTCCATTGTGTCTTGTGATCTACCTTCCCCTGCACATTGCCCCCACTGTACTTCCCCAGTGCATTCAGAATTGATAAGTAATTGTTCTCAAAGTGTATACGTGCTTTAGCTGGTAAATTTCATTTGGTTTAATCTTTCTCACAGTAAAAAAATCAAATGATGTGTTTTTAAGTTCAGCAGCCATGGTATCCTGAAGAATAGCTGGCAACACTGGAGATTATCAGTTTTATGTTATAAAAAGAAGTGGGTTAAGCCATAGGAAAAGTACAGGGGCATGAAAACATAAACATATGATAATAAAATGAAAATTTACCTTAGATAAAACACAGATTTCCATTGTATTTCCATTTTGAATCTACTTAAATTATCTTAATTGATTATGTACCATTGTTTTAAGTATTTCGATTTCTCTTAGTCTTAGACTTAATTCAGTAGCCCTCACTGCAAAGATATCCTTATGCAAGTACTTTAATGTCATTTAATTAAGCTCATTGCCTCTGAGTGAAAATAAACATATGATTACCAATTCCAATGTTGTTACTTCCTTAGCCTTCCCTTTTAAACTAAATAAGTAATTCATATTTGGTTTATATTGTGCTGAATTTTCCATCCATATATGCCAAAAAGCCAGTTAAACCCCATTTAGTAATTGTCCTACACTTTCCCAATTTTAAGTTATTCCTCGTCTCTTAACAATCCAGTTTAATTTACCTATTTCTCTCTTATTTTTAGGCGTCTAGCAGAGGCTCTTAATATCAGTGAAAGTTCTGACCCTTTTAATGTACGTTCTGGGTCAAGATACAGTGATAGCTTGAAAGAAGATGCCAGGTATGTAGCTTACTATGCTTTGGAAGAAGTACTTTGCAAAATAAAAGAACTTCTAGATCATTTAGAATTTATTATTTGTGAAGATACTAATAAAACATATGTTTAATTTTCTTTCATCATAAATTGTTACTTTAAAAGTATTTTTCACTGTTTTAATATTGTTCAGGAAGTTGTCACAGAACTCATTAAATTTTGTCACTTAGTCAGTAATGAGAGCTACAGGGATTATGCTGAACTTCTAGAGCCAAAAGAGCAGAGAAATTATAGCTGTGTTTGACAGAACAGAGTTCTTATAATGCAAAGAAAAAGCTGGATATAGAGAATGTATTCTCTGAGCTTGTAAAGATACCTATAGACGGATCATAATCTTGCCCACCCATTTCAGAAGGAAAGCCAAGAGGCAGGCAATCCAGGTGGAAAGCTAGTAAGGCTATTTATTGTTGGCAAGAAAAAAACTCAGAACCTAGAATAGAAAACCCACCAAAATGAGAAGTGAGGGGCACATTTAGAAAAAAATGTATGTATTAAAAAATATGTATTTTAAGAAGTATTTACAAATGAGTTAATTTTTAGCTGCTTACTGAATACAAGTTAGAATCTAATTTCATCTATACATATTGAGGCTCCCTTCAAATGTTCCTTTTGTAAACTGACTACATCTTCTTTTATGGCACTCTTGTTCATAAATCCTCTTCTAGGAATACACTCAATGTGCTGGATGCTTTTCTCTTTGTCTCTTAATAGAAGGTGGACTAAAGTAAATTCACTGGCTCTTTCTCCATTAATCATGAATGTCTTTTATGCTTATTCTTGCAGGTGTTTCATATTGGATAATATTCTTCAGCCTGTTAGCACCTTTTGAGTATCCATAGTCCTTTTAATGATCCATTTTGATTCTTTAAAAGTTGTCCAGGAATTTGAAAGTTATTGGAGTTTTTAAAAGATGATTTTCTTGTTTCATAGAGAAAGTTGGGATTGTTTAAAGTGCTCTGAAGTTTCCTAAAAGCAATCAAATCTTTCTGTTTCACTCTGGGCCCAGTTCTTAATCTATCTTCAATATGTGCTAATAGACCTTTCTAGTCTGTTCATCCAACTCCAGAGTATAGTTTATACAATAAATATTATTCATCTAAATTTTTTCCCTCTGTTGGATTATTATGGCCAACTCATTTATTTTAGATTTCATTTAGTAGGCTTTCTAGAATTGAGGGACTTGTACAATTAGTACAATGTTCAGGAGACCCTCAGTATCTATAAAGAAAATATTTTTGATTTAGAAAAAAAAAATTTTTTTTAAATTTTGAGTTCTCAATTCTTTTCCTATCTTCCATTCTTCCCTTTTTGAGAAAGCAGGCAATTTGATTTCAATTAAATATGAGATGCAAACCCTATTTCTTTATTAGTCATGTTGCAAAGGAAAATGGAAAATAAAACAATAAAAATTAAGTTTAAAAAAGCATATTTCCATTTTCAGAGTCCATCAGTTCTTTCTTTGGAGGTGGATAGCACATTTTCATCATAAGTTCTTTGGAATTGTCTTGGGTCATTGTATTGTTGAGAATAGCAAAATTTTTCACAGTTGATCATCTTTACAATATTGTGAGCTACGGGGATGTGTACATGTATGTTCCTGGATCTTTTTACTTCACTTTGCATGAGTTTATTTAAGTCTTTCCAGATTTTTCTGAAACTATTCCCCTCGTCATTTCTTATAGCACGATAGTACTCCATCACAATCATATGCCACAATGTTTAGCCATTCCCTCAATTTCTAATTCTTGCCATCACAAAAAGAGCTACTATAAATATTTTTGCACATATAGGTCCTTTCCCCTTTCCTTTGATTTCTTTGGAATATAGACCTAGTAGTGGTATTTCTGAGTCAGGGGGTATACCCAGTGTTTTAGCCCTTTGGGTATAGTTCCAAATTGTTTTCCAGAAAAGTGGGATCAGTTCACAATCACAATTCACAAAAATGATCATTTTTCTAACAATTGTCATTTTTCATTTTCTGTCATGTTAGCCACTCTGATAGATATGAAAGGGCACCTCGGAGTTTTTCAATGTGCTTTTCTCTAATTGGTAGTGGTTTAGAACATTTTTTATATATGCCTATTGATAGCTTTGATTTCTTCTGAAAACTGCCTTTTCATATCCTTTGACTAATTTATCGCATAGTGAATAACTTTTATTTCTACAAATTTGGCACAATTTCCCTATCAGTTTGGGAAATTAAGCCTTTTATCAGGGAAACTTGTTTAGAGTATGAATTATAAAATCCGGTCTGTTCCCTTTTCATATTTCTATTTGCATGCTCTTGATATGTAGATTACTCTCAAAGATGAAATAAAGATCAAAATATACATATGACTTATTATATAGTTATAGTAATTATATTTTATGGAAGTTATCATAATTACAAATATGTAATTGTAATAATTATAAATCTTATCATGTCCTCTCCCTTGCTTTTTTGGTTAATGATAATGTCTGATTTTTTTTTTAACCTATAAGGAAATATGTCTTCAGTCTGCTATAGAATGGTTAGAGAAAAACCTATTTATAGATGAGTAAACCAAAGCACAGGATGAAACAGGCTTTTAACTCCCAAATCCTTTACACTATAATACTTTGTCTCCAAAATGGATATGTCTACCATGAGTCAATTATACACGTTCAGCTCACATGAGAAAAGTTATGTTAGGCATATTTATACTAAGTACTAATTATCCCATTACCTAGAAGAATTAAATGTATCACCATAGATTTTTTATTTCACAAATTTGTATTTCACAAATTCACTAGTTTTAAATCGTCATTATAAATGAAATAGAATTTTATTAGATCATCATCATGAGGCATTGAACCTTACACTCAAGTTGGATTGGAGTTCTGAGAAGCAGTTGTCTTACTTCTGCTTGGTTATTTCCCTTGATGAAGGAACTTTTGACTTAACAAAAGGTTATAAAAGGAATAGGCTGTACTGGTATCCCCTGTGACTGTGCCAGTTGGAAGAGAATAACTTAACTGTCATTTGACTTGTTTCATCTTCATTTTTAAAAAATACTTATTTTTATCATTCTTTTCTTTTTCAATTTTGAGTTCCAAATTTTCTTCCTCCCTTCTATCCCCTCTCCCACCACTGAGAAGGCAAACATATTTCTACGTGTAAAATCATGCAAAACATTTCCATGTTAAATAATTTTTTTAAAGCAAGAAAAATAATGAATGTGAAAAAAATTATACTTCAATTTGTACTCAAGAGTTCATCAGTTCTCTGGAGATAACATTTTTTATCATGAGTTCTTTGGTTTATCATCATTGTAACATTGCTGTTACTGTGCACAATGATTTCCTGGCTCTTCTTAGTTCACTTTTCATAAGTTCATATAGGTCTTGCCATGTTTTTCCAAAACCCCATCATTTCCCATAGCACAATAGTACTCCATCACAAGCTTCTTCATCTCTCCCCTTGATTTGTAGGGACAACTCTTTGTCACTACCAAAAAAAAAACTGCTATGACTATTTTTGAATATATAGATACTTTTCCTATTTCTTTGATGTCTGGGGTACAGACCTAGTAATGGTATTTTGGGGTCAAAGGGTATGCATAATTTTATAATAACCCTTTGGACTTTGTTCTAGATTGTTTTCCAAAATGGCTGGGCTGGTTCACTATTCCATAAGCAATTCATTAGTGGGGTTTTTTTTGATATTTAAAAATTTTTCCCTCATCCCTTCTAGTTCTTGTCATTTCTAATATGTGTGAGGTGATGCTTCAAGACTTTAAAAATTTTGCCTTTCTCTAATCACTAGTGATTTAAAGCATTTTTTTCATATGACAATAGATAGCTTTGATTTTTTGAATTCTAAAACTTTGCTTTTTTTATATCCTTTGACCATTCATCAATTGGGGAATGGCTCTTATTTTTATAAATTTGATTAAGTTATATACTTGGTATATATTTGAGAAATGAGGCCTTTATCAAAGAAACTTGCTATTAAAATTTTTTGATATTACTTCGTTGTCTATAATACCTTTTAGCAAAATTATGTTTCCTTGATTATTGTTTTTAACTAGGTCTATTTTTACTTTGGCATTGTTTGAGATCATGATTGCTACTCCTTGTGTTTTTTAAAAAATTGAATTGAAGTATATTAGATCCTTACTTAAACTCTGAGTGTATCTTTTAAAGAATGTATCTCATAAACAATATATTATTGAATTCTAGTTTCTAATCTATTCTTCTATTCACTTCCATTTTGTGGGTGAATTCTTCTCATTCACCTTCAGGGTTAGGAATACTAATGTATTATATCCCTCTGTCCCATTTTCTTCTCTTTCTTCTTTCTCTTTTTATCTTATCCCTCCTCAAAAGTATTTTTGGGTATAGGTAATGGATAGAGCATCAGGCCTGGAGTCAGGAGGACCCCAGTTCAAAACTGGTTGCAGATACTTACTGACTATATGACTCTCATAATCCTGTTTGCCTGGTCCTTGCCTTTCTGTCTTAAGAGTTTTTGCTGACAGAAAGTAAGAGTTTTACTCCCAAAAAAGTATTTTGCCTCCCTTAATCTTTCCTCCCTTTTATCATTCTTTCCTTGGCCATCCCCTCCCCCTCTTATCTCCTTCCCCTCCCATTTCCTTATTGGGTGAGATACATTTCTATACCCAATTAAGTATGTTTATAGTAAGTCCTCTCTACACTGAAACTGAAACCCTGAACTGTATATGGCCAATAGAGTTGTCAGTCAGTGCCTTCTATACCTACTTCCAATAAAGAGTCCCATATAATTTCTTTCTGAATGCTTGATTGACCACTTTACCATTTCTGGGCTGAGAGCTTCCATAGCCACTGCTGCTACATGTGTAGGCTCCAAACAGGGTTCCACTCCCAGTCACAGACAGCTTCTGCCAACCTCTTAATTTTTCTTTGACCATTTGTTGGCTTTGCCACTCCAAAATTTGATTTGAGGCATTTAAAAAAAGTTGTTTGGAGGGGAATATTGAGAGAGTTCAGCTGGGTTACCTCTAATCTAACATTTTATTTCCACCTCCTGCCTTCTTTTTTTTGCCTTTTTTTTTTAAACCCTTACCTTCTGTCTTGGAGTCAATACTGTGTATTGGCTCCAAGGCAGAAGAGTGGTCAGGGCTAGGCAATGGGGGTCAAGTGACTTGCCCAGGGTCACACAGCTGGGAAGTATCTGAGGCCAGATTTGAACCTAAGGACCTCCCATCTCTAGGCCTGACTCTCAATCCACTGAGCTACCCAGCTGCCCTCGCCAACCTCCTGCCTTCTGCTCATCTAGAAGTTATGTTGTCAGAGGACTACTCACTGACTTGATAACAGGAAGAGCTGCAAAAAGCCATGTTTCTTTCCTCAGATTCTTCCCTTCATAGCTATCTCTGCTTCAATGAACCTTTGTCTTCTTCTTCCCTCTTTTCCCTATACCTCTCTTTCCTCTTTCTCTGTCTTCCACTGTCCCCTCTTCCATCTCTAACAATTCTCAAATGTCTGACAGTAGAATATTCATTATTCCCCTTTTAGTTTTCCTTCCTTTTGTCTTTTTCATATTTGTTGGCCGTGGGTGGGAGGACCATAGTAAATAAAACCAAATTTGCTAGAAAAAGCTTATGGATAAGATAATTAAAATAATTTCTTGAATTGCAGGAAAGACTTAAAATTTGTCAGTGACGTTGAGAAGGAAATGAAAGCCCTTGTGGAAGCTGTAAATAAGGTTGGTAGCCAAACATCTGAACCAATACCAAAAACTCAACTTATAAACCAAAAATAAATTTCACCTGCATTGAAGTTGATGGAACAATCTTACGAAAAAGGAGTGGAACTAGGGAAGAATGTTGATTCATTTGCAGAACTGCCAACTGCAAAGATGGCGTTTGCATTGCTAATAAGCACGCAGGGTCATGACATTCAGTCAGCAAGTATTTCTTAAGTTTCTGCTGAGTGTCAGGCATGGTGCTACACAGTGGAAGCATAAAAACGAGGAATGAAAGAAGTTCAGCTTTTGAGATGTTTATGTTACCAAGTAAAGAGTGAGCAGATTGATAAATTGGGGAATTGCTGTTAAAAAAAATCATCATAATAGCGGATCTGTGAGCCAAAAGACAAAACATAGCTTTATACACATGATATTTAACTAATCAAGATTTCGTGGTGAAATCTAGATAATTGAAATCTAAATCCACGATGTTATTTCCATTTAAAATTATATTTAAGGGTTTTTTTGTTTCTTAATGACTCAAGTTACCATGTCTCTCTTACCTCCCCATTACAGGGGAAAAATGCTAAGAAAAGTCATTGCTACCCTCCGATGAATAGAGACCATCGAAAACTCATCTATGAGTTGGCTCAAGTTTATGGTATCGAGAGTGTGAGTTATGACAGTGAACCGAAGCGCAACGTTGTTATCACTGCAGTGAGGTATGTTACGTTTGACTTACCTATTTTAAGTTGAAGAGAAACCAATAATAATTTTAAGGTTTTGAATATTTCTGTCAGAAATATGTGGTTTGTTTTTGATTGGCAGCCTCACTCTATGTATTTCTAAGTTCTGAATCAAAAAAGAGCCATTGCTTCACTTAATGGGGCCAAATTATCCTAAATATGAACAAATGACTGTAGAAAAAGAATCAGTTTGAAACTACACAGTCTTTGCTTTTATCAGATCTTTCCCCAGTGTTCAATGGGCTTTTCTGTCACCTGCCAGACCGTGTGATGCTACATGCAATTTTAGGGGACATAGAAGAGCTACTCTCACCTGGAAATCACCCCAGGGGACCTCCCTGACCACATTTGCCATTCTTATCATTTACATGTGTCTTGGTCAACAAGCATTTATTAAATGCCTGCTGTATGCTGAGAACAGAGCTCAGAGCTAGAATGAATGAAACGATTCCTGTTCACAAGGAGTTTATGCTACAAGTACATACAGATTAGATGCAATATAGTTGAGAGGGGGACCTAATATTTAGGGAGATCAGGAAATGCTTTATGTAGATGGTAGTGTCTGAAGCTGCATCTTAAAGGAAAAGGATAGTTCCAGGCAGCAAGGGAAAGGAAGATATACAAAGGCCTGGAGTCAGGAGATGGAATACTGGGTGAGACTGGCTTGCAGAATGTAGAGAGCGGTGATGTACAGTGACACCAGAAAGATACATGAGGCCTGCGTTACGAAGGACCTTGAAAGATAAGTGGAAGAGTTTTTATGATGTTCTATAGGCCATGGGGAACTGCTGGAGCTTCTTGAATAGGGGAGTGGTTTAGTCAAATTACTTGGGCAACATTGGGAAATATAGATTGGAATAATGAAAAACTTGAGGCAGGAAGACCAGCTTAAGGCTTTTGTAACAATGGCCACATTTATCAGCTCATTGGCTCTGTGGAGTGAGGAACAAGGAAGAGAGAAGGATAACGATAATGCCAGAGTCACAAGTCTAGGAGATGTAAGTAAGAATGCTGATGCTCCTCAACAGCTAGAGGAGTTTAGAAAAGAAGAAGAGAGCTCGAAGGAGAAAAATAATGAATTCACTTTTGGACATGCTGGGCTTGACATATGTCTCTAAGACATCCAGTTGGAAATATTAAGCAGGCAGTTAGGGAAGGGGAATTGAAAAGAAGAGGCAGTATCTAAAACATCTTTATCTGTGACTCATCTACATAGAGATGATAATTAACCCTGTGAGAGCTGGGGAGGGGGAGGGAGGGAGGAAAAAAGAGGGAAGAAGGAAGGAAGGAGAGGGAGGGAGGAAGGAAGGAAGGAAGGAAGGAAGGAAGGAAGGAAGGAAGGAGGGAAGGAAGGAAACAAACCATTACTAATAAGCAAATAATTCTCTTTTCTACAATGAGAGAAATTGTGTAAAAGAATAGAATTGATGTTCCTCCAGGAATGTTTTGTCTCTATAAGGCACATAATTACACAGCTAAGCCCTTTAAGTTGAGTCATGTATAGTCCTAATGACAACCCTTTCCTTATAATAGTCACATTTCCCTAAGGCCTACAAAGCCCTATATCTATTAATAAGTTATAGCGTAAGCGCAAGCAGTTTTTTCTTATTCCTCCCTAAGGAGAACTTGCCACTCAGATACTCATAGTTGCTCCTGACTTGAAGGTACCCGGTCTTTCTGCTGTGACTGACAGAAATTTCTCACCTGAGGAAAGGCTGCTATTTAGTGCTAAACAAAGATTTTCTGCTATGTAGTCTGCACACAATTATTATTCCTTGGTCATCAGTCTCTCAAAAAGTTAGAATGAGCACAGAACACGGTTTTTGCTTGTCCTTTAATCCTAAAATCATAGCTTTAATATATACATATATACACATACATGACACTTAGACAAAAACATTAATGGTAGCTGTCACTTTTTCCATATTAATCTCTTTTTGGATACAAATTAAAATCCCACTATAGTACACATCCCAAAATCATAACTCAGGATTTTCCTCTCCCTGGTGACCTCTTTATTCCAGATCATCCAAATTTATGATATACCTATAAATACACTGCCCTTGTAAGTTGTTATTTTTAGCAGCCTGTCTTCCTATCATCAGATATTATCTCATCTGTCTGTCCTACCTTCCACATCCTAAAGAAATTCTCTTTCAGGCTTCTTTTCCTATCTTACTTTTCCCTTTAATATTTCAGAATTTATTTCAGGCCATTTTAAGTGATTCATAGAGCCATACCCAAGTGTTCCCTTTCTGTTTCTATTCCAAGTGTTATAGCATATCCTCAAGAAATGGATCAGGGAACCAGAAGAAAGCCAAAAGCTACTGAAGAGGAAACTGAGTTAGTGACTGTAAAATCAAACTGGGATAGGAAATGCCTAGAATCTGAAGTTAAAGTTTTAATCTTAGATAACTGGAATTAAGGAATAGAAATTTTAGGTGAGTTGGCAGTAGGCTTAATAGTTAAAATAGAGGGCATTTATTAAGCATTACCAATGCAGATTAGCACCTTCTCTCATGTGTAGTCTTGTGGCAGCAGTGGAGCACTGGAAGTTTCATTGATTTGGCCACGGTCACACAAGTTAGTGGACATCGGAGATGGGACTTGATCTCAGGTCTTCCTGACTTATGTAGAAAATACACACACGAAAGTAATTTCTGAGAGGATCGTAAAATACCTCCTCTAGGAAAGGTCTGATCCATAGGTTTGATGGAAGCCAGGGATTGAGAGGGGGAAAGAGCACATTCCAACCGAGGGACAGTTTTATGCAAAATCACAAAAGGAGATAGCATATTAGATGTGAAGAACAACAAGACAGCTGTATCGACTGGACTATAGAGTGAGTTGAGTGAAGGAAAACAGGGGTATATCACAAGGCTAGAAAGGTTTTTTGGGGCCATGTTTGAGAGCTGGAGCTTGAGTTGGAGAGGAACATAGTCTGACCTGTGCTTTAAAGGATATTGGTGATATAATAAAGGAGTTTAGTGCAATCAGATATTGTAATATAGTGCTTTTTTAAGCTTATAGTGATAAAATTTTAAAGGTTTTTTTGGTTTATATTATTTTTACCAATTTAGAGCAGATTTTTTTTGTTTTGATTGTTTTGTTTTTGCCAAGTTAGGGCAGTTTTTTTTTTCCCCACTATCCAAACCATCCCCTATTCTAAAATGCTCTTTTACTGTTGAGGCCACCACCATTCAATCTATTATCAATCTTAACATTTTTGCTTTCATAGCGTCTCTTGTATGTGCCCCTTTCTTTACATTCACACAGCCACCACTATAATTTATGCCATCTCTCACTTAGACTATATTGTAATAGCTTTCTAACTGGTCTTGCCTTGAATCTCTAATCCATCCTTCATTTGGCTGCTGAGGTGATTTTTAAAATATTGATCTGATCATGTCACTCCCCAACTAACCTCCAAGTTTGAATAGTTCTCCTCTAGGATCAAACATAAACTCCTGGCATTTCTGATTTTTCCAGTCTTCTTTCTTTTAACTCCCTTTCACACGCTGTACAATCCAGTGATGTGGGGCTTCTTGAGCTTTTTCCCTGCTTTACCCTATTTCTGCCCCCTCGGTTTTGCCTCATAGTTTCCTTGAATTCCTTCAAGAGTCAACTCAGCTCCTATTTCTGTGGGAGTCTCCCACCTACTGGTACCTTCTTCTCTGAACTTACTTTTCATCTGCTATATATTTCTTTTATAAACATGTTACTTACATGTTGGTGTAGTTATATATTGTCTGTTCCATTAGAATGTGTACTTCTCAAGAACAGAAATATCCCCTTCATAAAGTAAGTACTGTAAACCTTAAAATCTCTCAGACTTGTGAATGTTAAAAATTTCCCCATCAGGGAATTCTTAATTGGAACAAATTCCCTACTGAGAAACATTCCCCATTTTAATGTGAGAACTCGCCAGGATCAGAAATGGGAGGACCTCTACTCCAACCATACTTAAGACTGCTTTAGGGGAGAAAACTCCTTGCTAAACAAAGAAAGTACTTGGATCCATGCTTATGGTGGGGCAAGGAGTTCTTTGAGCCAGGCCTGTTTTTAAAATTGATACAATGAGATGCTAGGTACCTAAAAGGGTCTGGCAAGTTTTGTCTTAACGAGATTAGTTGACTCAGCTGTATTTTGACTGGTTCAGACTTACTGAGGAGATTTGTTGACTTAGCAGGAATTCAGATGGGCAATCCTTTGGAAAACGTCTACAGTGATTGGTAGATGTAGGGACTTAGGGGAGGTGACATGGGAGAAAAACCCCTATATAAGAAAAAGCAGAATCTCTTGAAGATATATCCTTTTGGAGAAATCCTTTTGGAGGATCTCTGATGAGGATCGATTGGGAAGAATCTCTTGAGAGAGGCTCTGGAGAAGGGAAGCTCTTGGAGGACAATCTCTAAGGAGGTCTCCCTGGAGCTCTCTCTGGTGAAGTTAGCTGAGATGGAGCTGGCCTGGTGTCACTAGAATCCTTGTTTAGGCAGACCTTGTGGTGAGTGTTAAAAAACTGACTGACTGATTCTCTCTCTTAAGACTCAGGTCTAGGCCATATTGACTTGAGGCCCTTCATAATTATTCCTTTCCTACTCTTTCTCTAATTCCTCATTATATTATTAATTAAAAATCTCTATAAAACCCAGTTGACTTGGGTATTTGAATAATTGGGAATATTTCCCTGGCGACCACCTTATATTTGATTTAAAAACCAAGACACTGTAGTGAAACATATTTTCTGCGGTCAAATTTACTCACCCACTCTTATATCTATCACAATTTATATCTTCCATCCTTTTAACTCACTACAGTTTATGGGCTTCACCATTTTAAATCTCACAGTTCTGAATAAATGCTTTTGACCAATTATTTAATATTTGATATTTTCTTTTATTAGGGGGAAGTCTCTTTGTCCTCCTACCACTCTCACAGCTATCCTGGAGAGGGAAATACAGTCACGACCTCCACCACCAATTCCTCATCACAAACAACAAACAGATAAGTAAGAATGTTTTGCTTGTGCTAATCGAAGTAGAGAATTATCCATGCTCTCTAATGGTACACCTCAGTCTTTGAACTCTGATTATTTGTGTTTTCTTGCCCAGTATGCCTGCAGCATAGTAGCTACTGTCGAGAGTACCACAGAGTGTTTAAGGCTACAAAAGACCTTGAATCTATTCTGACTTCATCTTTATAGATTAGGAAACAGGCCCAGAGAGGTAAAGTGAAACATTACATGTAGTTAAAAAAGCAAGTTCATGTTTGAGCTGAGATGAGACTCTGGGTGCACTTTGTTATGGTGCTGGTATATCAGCGATGTTTTCAAAAGAGGCTGCCCAGTCTTTGGCCACATCTTCTTTCCGTATAGCAGGGCTTCCCTCTGGAGTTCTGTTTGTTATGTAGATGCCAGTGGCATTTCTGAGCTCCATTTCCTCTTGCTCTCATTAGACAGCTCCACAGAATATCCTTTACACTCCATTTGAGAAATTCTCAACTGAAATGTTGCAGTAATGCCCCCTCCTTCACTCACCTTTGGGTGACCCAGAAGGCCGTGCTTTGTGATCTGAAGCTATCTGGCCTCCCTGGAAGAGTAGTGAGGTTAAAAATGATGGGCCTTTGTACGGTTTCCAAAAGTCACGCAGCTCACTTTCCTCCTCCTGTACCATTCTGGGTCCAGCTTGTTGAGTATCTGCAGTATGTCAGTCCAACTGATGAGCCAGTTTTATGAGTTTTCTAACCAGTTGCTTATTGTCTGAACAAGATAGTCTTTATCAGCTTAGTTTTCCTGTTGGGTTTTTAAGTCAGATTCTTCACTAATTAGCCTTTCGTAAGTTTGCCATTGTCAAATAAGAACAAGCTTGCTGGTGGTCCCTTACCTCTAACAATACTCTTCCATTTATGCTGTATATTTCTTTGGAATTTCTTCATCCTCACTCTTCATAGGAAAACCTTTTTTCCATTTGGACTAAGCACAGGAAATCATCTACAACTTTAGTGACCTTACTTTTCTCTGTTTGATCCCTTGTTTGATATTAATAATCAGTGAATCAGCAGGCATATTTTTTTTTAACCCTTACCTTCCCTCTTGGAGTCAATGCTGTGTATTGACTCCAAGGCAGAAGAATGATAAGGGCTAGGCCATGGGGGTCAAGTGACTTGCCCAGGGTCACATAGCTGGGAAGTGTCTGAGGCCACATTTGAACCTAGGACCTCCCGTGTCTAGGTCTGGCTCTCAATCCACTGAGCCACCCAGCTGCCCCCCAGGCATATCTTTTAAAGGAATCTTAAATTATTTTACCTTGTATATATACTAGGTTCTCTGTTAAAACCCTTAAGGCATCTTTTTCTCTTACCAACTCAAATGTTATTTTAATCACAAATAATAGGCTCAGTGGGAGCTGAGAATTTCTGCATCTTCCTGGCAGTGGTATGTCTAAAGGTGCAACCTGCTCAAGACTACCATTTGTAAAAACCTTTGTGTTGTTCCTTCATCAAAGTACTCTAAAAACATTATAGATGTTCATGAAGATTGTATAAAGATGGAAAAGTGAGAGTAGAGTTATCGACAATTTGTCACCTTTTTAAAAAAATTAACAGTATCTATTTTTGAAGGAATGGCTTCCCCTCTTTCGGATATTAAGAATTGATCCCTCAAAGGCCTCAAAATTGTGACCCATCCTAACTGTGTATGTAGTCTAGTTCAGCTTCTCTTATCCATTAGTGCAGTTTCTACTTCATGCAGGATAAGCAGGTACTGTGATGTTAGATTTCCTGTATTATAGTTGTTCTGCCATAGTTTTTAATAAACAATCTTTTCTGTTTTTCTTATATATATCTATTTTCATCTTTAATGATTTCAAATTTTATAGCGCAATTGGGTCCCTCAATAATAAGCCTTCTATAAATAATTTCACCTCTAGTGCTTTTCATTGTTTTATGAATTACTACTGCTTATAGTCTTCTACTTACCTCTTCCATAAGATTTTACAAACTAGTTTATAGTTTGAACTGATGTAGTCCTTGGCTACCATATTTCTCCAGTTGGCGAGGATATCAAGTAATTCTTAATTAAAAGATTATAGTCTCTTTTCCTCACCTCCTAGTTGGCAATTGCTATACTGGTTAAACTTCCTTAGGAAATGGTGTTAATGTTGGTTAAGACCTGTTTTTCATCAGTTTCCCATTTTTCATTGTCTCATTTTTAAGTAGGTCAGGTTCAATTTACTTCATTTTCATTCTTTTTTTAAATTTTCTAATTTTAGATGATTCTGATATTTTTCTAACAAGTCTTATTATGCAAAGAGCAAATTCAAAAGTGACTCCCACATGGTTTTCCTGTTATCTCTTACATAATTAATTTCATTTTTTGTGATATTAATTTGATATATGCTATGTCCAACATATCCCAGTTCTTTTCTTGAAACAAATATTCAGACTTCTATATGGTCTCTTTGTCTGTTTTTTCTCATTTCTTAGTCTTGAACCATATTTTCCAAGATTATTTGTCTTTCTCTATCCGTGCTTTTTGCACTTAAAAGTTGCTGAGTAATTAGGCACTGGAATCAGAATCCAGAATGCCTGAATTCAGTTGTGGCCTCAGACACTTTTTTAGCTGCATGACCCTGAGCAAGTCATTAAACCTCCATCTGCCCCAATTTCCTCCTCTGTAAAATGGAAATAATTGCTCTTACTTTTCAGGATTGTTAGGAGAATAAAATGATGTAAGATTTATGGAGTAATTGGCACCTTTTTAAACACATTATATAAATTTTAGCTAATATTATTATTGTTATAGTATATGTTGATATAATGAAAGACCTTATTGAATTCACAAGTTTTTCTACCACTTTATTCTCTACAGTAGATGTTGGCATAAGAGTTGCAGTTATTTTCTTGGTGTTTTTTTTTTGGGGGGGGGGCAAGTGTTTATCATGAACTCTGCAATATGAGATAACCAAGTATCTCAAATGATACTACTTGTTGCCCTTGGATCAGTAAAAAACCAACTCCATCAACTCCTTTATTTGTCTTTCAAAGGAGAATGGTGTCATCCTTCCTTCGTTTATTTGTAATTTTTTGTTTGTTTCTTTTAAACCTATCTGTTAGATAAACCTTTGAAGTATTTTCATTATTTTTGCATTTAAAAAGATTAAAATGTGGATTGGTTAGCCCTTCTCCTTTAAAAAAACAAAACACCCTTATCTTCTGTCTTAGAATTAATACTCTATATTGGTTCCAAGTCAGAAGAGCTATATGGGCTAGGCAATGTAGGTTAAGTGACTTGCCCAGGGTCACATAGCTGGTAAGTATCTAGGGCCACATTTGAACCCAAGTCCTCCTCTCTATAAGCCTTCAGTCCTTTGAACCACCTAGCCCTAATTATCCCTTTTTTAAAAGTGCAATTATTTGAAATAGTGGGGAAAAGTTTTTATTACTCAACTTTTTAATGTACATTGCATGCTAGAATATTGATGTTTTATCTCCTTCATTTACATTGAACTTAAGTATTATTAAATGTTTTCTAAGTAAAGTACCACATAAAATTGTAGTGGAAGGTGGGGGAAGTATGGTGTTGGTAGTAGATTTGAGATGTTGGGCTTGGAATCAAAAGATCTTGTTTTGAATCTGTTTGGCTATGACTTTATGACTAGGTAGAAAATACTACGTGCCTTTGCATATTTAAGGTGGGTGTAATAAAATGGATTCGAAAGAGTTTTGTAAACTGAAATATAATAGTTTTTATGATAATATTGTTATTATTAATGCATCAGCCACATAGCGTGACTATAAATTGATGAGGATATTCTCATAACTTGCACACAACTTTGTACAAATTAAATAGTGTTAATAGATCTGACATGTTGAAGCCATTTAAAAAAATTTGGCAAGTGGTAAATAAATCAACTTCTGGAACATATACCAATGCTTCCATAGCATTATTTTCCCCCAAAAAAAGTTGATTCTCATCAAATACTGTTTTTGTTTCAGAAATCCTGGTAGCAGCGGAGTGCAGAAAGTAGCAAAGGAACCAGTGATTGACTACTTTGACGTTCAAGATTGAGGAAAATAATGTGCCAATCAGAAATCTAGAAGTCTCTTTTAGATGTAATGAAAAGATTGATTCATTTACCAACTGACATAATCATCATGCAAGTTTTTAACTCCCATATAATCAGTGTTTAGCACACTGTTTTGTACTGCTAAGTCCAGGGCATGAGTGTGCTCAGAAATTTGTTGACTATTATTCCTGCCTGTACAGCAAGTTTCAATATAATTCAAACTCTGCTTGTATATTTACTTGATTAGCTTACTACCCTACTCCCCTGGCTTTTTTTAGCAACTTGCTGTACCATTCAGTTACAGTGCTAATTTGAAAGGGGAAGGGAAAGTGTTGGTTTAGATTTTTTTTTTTTTAGAGAAACCAGAACTGCCATTTGATTTTATTATCTGTTGCATTATTGTAATTTTAATGGAATTGGAATGTCTTAACTACTTGCAATGAAAATAAGATCTACATTTTTCACTGGAATATCAACTTTTCAAACTGCATTCAGCACTAACTAGAGTTTTCTTTATGTTTATTCATCTATAAATAATTATCATCTCTATGGTTTATGCCCCTCGCTCAATAAGTTATCCATTTCTAGTAATCTTTAAAAAAGACAGTTCTCTATAGTCCATACAGTAAGAAATTTATCTTCTCTTTCTGGTATCACATAGGCTATGTGTGTGTGTGTGTGTGTGTGAGTGTGAGTGTGCGTGCGTGTGCATATGCGCTTGGATTCCTCATTTTAAAACATGCCATCAAATTTACTGAAAAATTTGACAAATCTATACGCTGATGCACCTAACACATTTCATATAATTGCATAAATCTTGATCAGAAAAAACATCTGATTTCTAGAATTTATTTGATCTACACAGAATCTAATTGTATCATCTAATTCATTTCAGCAACAAACATTATTAAATGACCGTGTGCATCTCACTGCTACACCCTGAGGATACCGAAACATAAACAAAATAGCCCATGCTCAAGAAACTTGCATTTTACTGAGGTAGACATGGACTAAGAGAATCCCATGGTTGGGGTGGGGGTTTGCCCTTGGTCAGTTCAAGCCTCCTAGAATTTACAAATTGGTTAAGTACTAAAGTATACTTTGCTTTGATGGTGAACAGTTGGGGCGGGGGGGGGGGGGTATGGCTTATTTACAGAATTGATTAACATCAGGAAATTCAGTTTAGTTATTTCTAATTATCATTCTTTTTGCCAGGAATCACTCATCTGATTTCTTCAGTCTGTCTTCCATGTCTAAATTCTGAGAGTCCTCTGCTGAGCCTCTAGGAAAGATTCTTTCCTATTTCAGCTTAGGCTTAAACTGCACAGACTCCAAATATATAGCTTTGTCTTTACCACTTTCAGGGTCCCTCTGGTTCTGGCCCTATAAGTGTACCCCTGTTTAGAGCCCAAGTGCTTGCTAAAACTACACTTCCTCCCTTTCCCAAATTTTAATACTGAGCCTTTTTGTAGTAATGAGGGGTTAGAACTAGTGTAAATAAAGATAGTAAATAGAAAGGCAGTCAATGATGATGGAGAGAGAAAAGGAGCTGAAGAGATTTTGAATTGTGGAAGCACGGGGCTGTAGGAGCTCATATCTAATTACTGGAATTTTATCGGAGAAATCATTTGTAACCTCTGAGAGACTATAGACTCCTCAGTGCGTCAGACAACTCTAGAGATAGGTTGCTGGTCTACATCAGTGATTTTCACAGACTACAACAATGAAGACAGAGGGATGGACCCCTTCCCTCAGTCCCACCCCCTCCACAATGGAGTGATTTAGTAGCATTGACAAGTGTTGCTCAGGGTTGTGCTCTGTACAAGGGTGTTAGATTTGGAGTAGACGACCCAAATTCACATCATGGTTTTATCGTTATTCAGTCACTTTTCAGTCCTATTCAATTCTTCATAATCCCACGTGGGGTTTTCATGGCAAAGATACTGGAGTGGTTTGCCACTTCTTCCTCCAGCTCATTTTACTGATGAGGAAACGGAGGCAGAGTGAAGCGATTTGCCCAGGGTCCCATAGCTAGTTAGTGTCTGAACTCACGGAGGCGAGTTTCCCTGATTCCAGCCCGGCCCTCTACCCACCGTGCCTTCTGGCTGCCACGTTCCTCGTTTTTCGAGAGAGTAGGCTGAACTGGAAAACTTCTAAAGTCCCTTCCGGTTCTAAATCTATTTTCCCATGATGATTGCTGAGAAAGGCTGAATAGCCTTGGGGAAAATAAAATCTACCAAAAGAGGATCAGGAAGGTCACTGGGTGATCAAAGCAACTTTCTACCATGCCTGTGGAGCCCGATGATGGGCCCAGAAATATGCGAAGTCCCTTCCATTCCATACAAAAGCATGGAGAAGGTGAGTTTAGGGGCCCAGCCTAGCTCTTTCTGCAGGGCCGCTGTGGCTATAGCACTCGTTCGCTGGCTAGAGAACCCATCCTAGTCAACCCATTATTTTCCTTTCTCGAGAGTCATGCAGCAGCCATGCCGCTTGCTGCTTTGTTGCCACTTTTTGCTTCTGACCAGGGTTTTTTACCCTGGCCCAGTGGGAAGAACTCTCATTGCTATTTTGGGGTACAGCTGTGTCTAGATGATGGATGAGCAGACTAGATGGAATCAGGAATGCTGCCTACAAACCAGGAATAGGAGGGCCAACAGCAACTTGAAGGCAGAGGAGAAAATACTCCCAAACAACTGTTAGTAGGGAAGAAGAGGAAGGAAGTCCTTTCTGGGATAGTCAACAGAAAGGTAAGAGGTTAGTAAGGGAGTTCTGATCCTAGGGTCACTGTTCTTTGTACACATTTCCTTATTGTGGTAAATGCTCTCAGATTTTAAAGGGACAGGAGAATCAAGGTATCAGCAAAAGAAATAAGTGCAAGCTTTATGTTGCCAGACTTTATGCTTTGCTTAAGGGAAACCCCTCTTCCCTCCCCTCCCCCCAAATCTCACTAGCATCCAATACTACCACAGACATTTGGAGAACCAGGAGCCAGATGCACGGAATGGAAAGTATGGGGGAAGGGAAGAAAGGTTTAAGAAAGGTATTGCTGCCACTGCAATGGTTCTAAAGATGAGGTTCTTGGACCTCTTGGCATGATTGATCCAAGTTAGGCCTTAGAGCAGTGATGGCGAACCTATGGTATGGGTGCCAAAGAGGGCACACAGAGAGCTCTCTGTCACTCCTCACTTTACCCCACCTCTGTTATTAGAAAGGTAGAGCTGCTTCCTTTCCCCTCTCCACCATCCCTGAAGACATTTTTCCCATCCCCTGCCCCTCTGTCCAGCAGCCCAATGGGAGCACACAGTGGGGTAAGGTGGGCAGCTCACACTTAGCAGAGCTGAGGGGTGAGGAACCCTCAGGCCACTCCCCTCCCCCTCTACACTTGCTAAGGACATTCCTCACCCCTGTGTGGAATAATGGGGATGGGGCAGAGAGCCCTGAGCACTCTGTCTGGGGGTGGGGTGGGGACAGGGGCTGGCACTCCATCTCTAAAAGGTTTGCCGTCACTGCCCTAGACTCTAAAATCAGGCTTCATTCAGTAAGATTTATTTTTTTCAGTAAGACATCAATACTGGTTGTAGTAAGTATGGCTAAACAAATGGATGATGAAAATTCAAGGGACTAGGAGGGAAATCACTACGTGAAGTTTTGTGAGTCTGGACGTATGATTTGAACACTGCAGGGAAGATGAAGAATCAGATTTGGAGCAAGAAGGAATTTTGAAGAGAATCCAACTCAGTCCCTCCATTTTACAGATGAGGAATATTAAGTGACTTGCAGGATTTGACCTCATTTCTCTTAGACTCTTTAGCAAGTGCTCAATCCACTGAGCTACCAACTTGGCTTAAAAATATAAACCTCAGAAGTAGAATTTGCCTTTCTACCTCTTCTGATTCCCAATTCAATACCCTGTCTTCTATACTAGCCAGCTGCCTCAAAAAGCTAAAGATCATGAAATATTCAATCAAATCCAGGGAACCTATAATTCCTTTTTTTTTTTCAAACCCTACCTTGTCTTAGAATTGATGCTAAGAATTGGTTCCAAGGCAGACCCATAAGGAATCAACTAGGAAGTTTAATAGGGTAGATTTGAGCCCAGGCTGTCCCAACTCCAGGCTGTCCCAATTCTATAATTTCTGGTCTTATTAGAAATTAAAAGATCACTTAACTAGTATGTGTATCAAAGGCTGAAGTGTAACCCAATTCTTACTCCCAAATCTGACCTTTCCACTATATCCCACAGCTCAGATAGAGAGCAACTAATAATAATAATAATAATAATAATGCATATTTACATCCCTAGACGATTTTCTAAGTTGGAGATTAAGAGAGATTAGGTGTAGCTAAACTTTAGTTATTACTTTTAACATATATTGATTGCATATCTAATCCCCCACTTATTAAAATCTTCCTCTCTTCACATTTGCCCTTCCTTTGTTCTACCTTTCTGCCTTCTTTCACTACCTCAAATCTGGTTGTTCCCCAATACTCAGCGTACTTGACACTTTGCTCTTTTTCTGTATGTTCCCTTGGCAGATTGATTCTCATATCTTCAAACTTCATCTGTGCAGAAGACTCAGATGTATATCTGACCAAGCTCTGGTCTGGTATTTCTCCCTACCTGGAGGAAATCTTCATTCTAATGTTTTTACCCTCATCCTAACTTTTAAATGCCTCAAATAGAACTTGTCATTTTCCACTAGAAACTAAAATTTCCCGCTTCTGTCAATAAACAGCATTCTCGTAGTCATTCAAAGTTCAGTACTTTGATATAACAAAATTTCTCTTTTCCCCCTCATGTCACCACTTTGCTTGAAAATCTCCTGTGGGCCCAATCTGATGGTATTTGTTTGTAGTCCCTGTTGCTGGGGAGGCTGAAGCTGGTGGGTCACTTGGATTTGGGAGTAATGGCAGGAGAGCCAGACCTAATAAAGTGTCTCCTCTAATTTCAGCACCAATGTGGTAGAACTGCCTAAGGTGTGGCAAACTAGACCACCTAGGGAGAATGGAAAAAAGGGGGGGAAACTTCCTTGCTAATCAGGGTTGGTATTAGATGGAGAGATTTAAAAAAAAAAAAAAGCCACTCCAGTGGCTTCCTGATGGCTCCCCTTTGAAGTCAAAGCTCAATCTAGAATTCAAAACTATTCTTATCTAGCCTTAACCCACCTTTCCAGCCTCTTCTCCCACTATAAACCATAGCCATCCAAGCTTTTGTTCCCAAGTTTGTAATGTCCACCAACTTGCCCATTGATGTCCAGCTCATATCCTATTAGTCCTCATCACTCCAACCAATGGTCATATCCTGTTAGCCCCTCCCTGACCACTGACCGACATTGCTGTCCCCATTATTTTTCACAAATGGGTAGTTTTGTTCAAATCTGGCCTCAAACATTTCCTTGCTCTCCCACTAGGCTTGCCTCGGTTTCCTCATCCGAAAAATGAAGATGATGGCACCTATCTCCCAGAGTTATTGTGAGGATAAAATGTGATAGCATTTTTCAAACCCTAAAGCACAAACACTATAATCATTATCAGTATCATCTATCTCCCCAAACTTGATCTTCAATTCCTGTCCATATGTAGGAAATCCTGTCACTGGTTCTTTTAGATCTGCCTTCTTCATTGCCCAGTAGTGTTATGTATATAGTAGGAATTGGAGAAACTTTGAGCTTTAGAGCCACCCTAGCATATCTGAAACATGTAAAGTGGAGCTATTCTTGTCAACTCATTAAGCATCTATGTAAGGGGCAGCTGATAAAAACAAAATGCAATCCTTGCCATCCAGGAGCTTTCATAGGGGTCAGGGAGCGGAGTCAACACTGAAACAGGTAAGTATAAAGTTATTTGAAGAGGGGGAATTGCTGAAAAATCAGTAGGAAATCAGTCAAGATTTGGAGGAACTGGCATCTGAATTGAGGTCTGGAGCAGGGAAAACGCATTCCAGGAATGGGAGCAGCCTGATCTCAGGCCTGAAATATCCAGTTCCAAGAATCAGCTAGTAGGCTGGTCATACGAAATAAATGGGGAAAGGAGGCAGAATGTGAAGGGCTTTGAAGAAGCAGCTGTATTTTATCCTAGAGCAGGGATTCTCAGCCCTTTTGGGAATCCTAGTCCTCTTTGGCAGCCTGGTGAAGCCTACAGGACACCATAGAATGTTTTTTAGTTTATAAAATACAAAGGAAACCAAATACATTAAAATTTGGCTATCAAAGCACTTTTAAAAAACAAATTCAAGGTATGTCATTAAGTTTTTAATACAAAAGTACAGTTATCAAAATATTTTTTAATCCAGTCTCATTTTTAAATGTACAAATTACATTTGTAAATTATATAGTTATAAAGGAAACCAATTATATTGAAATAATTGTAAGAAATCTTTAAAAAGGTTCAAGCTCTGCCAATGGTTTTTAAAGCATAAAATACAAAGACCAATTATATTGAAGTTATGAAAGAAATCCTTAAAAAAACAAGCTTAAGCACTGCCAGCTTCTTAAAAGAATAAAATACAAAGGTAACCTATTATACTGAAGTAGTTATAAGAAATTCTAAAAACAAATTCAGGCACTGTCAATGTTTTGTTTTTTTTTTTAACTATAAAATCAAAAGGATTACAAATCTTTTGTTGAGACTAATGTTGAAATGTAGTTTAAAAGTTGGCAGCTAGATGGCGCAGCGAATAGAACGCTGGGGCTGGATTCGGGGAGAACTCATCCTGTTTGCCTGTTTCCTCAATTGTCAAATGAACTTGACAAAGTGGCAAACCACTCCATTATCTTTGCCAAAAACACCCAAAGGGGGTCACGAAGAGTCAAGTCGGACCCTATTGAAGAGGCTGAACTGTTAAAGAATGCTAAAATAAAAAATTTTTAAAGCATAAAATACACAGAATTAAAAAGGAACCATAGTATTGAAGTAGTTATATTGTAATTAAAAAAAATTTTTTTTTAAGTTCAAGGACCCCCGGGGCTAAACGGTACGACAAAAACCCCAGATTGTTTTTTTTTTATTATTATTTTAATAAATTTCCACGTTTTCCGAAATTATAGGATCCACATTGTCTCTTCCTTCTTCCCAACCCCCTCCCGGAGCTGACAAGCAATTCCCCAGTTGTTTCTTAAGGAGAAACATCGAGAATTTTTGTTTCGGGAGAAGGCTCGGTGTAGAAGATGAATCGGCGGGAGCCCCTTCCTGGGGAAGCTATTGGCAGAACTGTATGCCCCAACCCTGATACCCTGAGCTGGAGACCTTCACGCCCGCCAAACCACAGGTTCTTCCTCCTGCTTGTCAGAGTAAACGCCCCAAAAGCCCCGTCATGAGAGCCTCGAGACGCGCCCGAGGCCAAATTCGCCTCTAATAGGCTTCACTGTCAGAAGTTGCTCCTCCACCCCCATCCTTCGGTCAGCTAGTTTGTCTGTCGGAGAGCCGGACCGAAGAAGCTTCTGGGAATTGTGGTTTTCTTCTCCCTCACGGGCACAAGAGGTGACGAAACTGCAAACTCGCATTCCCATGCGTCACCGAGGGCAGCAGGCCACGGGAACTTCCAATCCATCTTCCCTCCAATCAGCGGGCAGCGAGTCTGGAAGAACTACAACTCCCAGCAGACAGCTCGGCTCCGCGTTTTGAAGTCTATCCTGGAGGCTTTTAGGGAGGTTTGTCTCCTGCACCTTCTCTTCTCGACTCCCCGACGGGAAGCAGAGTTAGAGGGCACGAACCATGGAGGAGAAGGTGCCATCCCCTTTAGTCAACACCAAACCGCACCTGGAGAAACTGACCCTCGGGATCACTCGTATCTTGGGTATGGAAAAGAGGAAGGGACGCAAGGAGGAGGGGCTGCTGGGGTGGGGCGGAAGAGCGGAGATTGATGGGGGAAGGGTTCCAGGCTGGGGAAGATGCACCTGACGTCACGTGGCAGTGTCTATGCCTGCAGGTGATAGGGGCCAGGAGCGTCCACCCTGCGCCTTGGGGTTCCTGATCTCGGCAGCCGACGCAGCACCTCCCTGTCTGGGCATCCAGGTTCTGGAATCAGGGTGGATCCCCTCCCCATCAGGCACAGGAAATAGGGGCCTTAGCACCCTGCTCCGGAAACCCCAGCCTTGTCTCTGGCGACCTAGGCGGCGATGGGGCGTAACCAGCTGGGGCTTTGTCCTGGGACAGAGAGCGAGCCCCGAGCTCGTCCTGTTCCAAGAGCTGGGACCGATGGAACCCGGGAATCATCTGTCTCCCCGAACTCGATCATCCGAGTTTGGGGGGCGGGGTTACTGACGGTAACATTGCTACCGTAATAATGATACTAGTATTTCTATAGCGCTTGCAGTGTGCCAGGCTAAACGCTTTTCAGTTAATAATAATTTAAAGCCGTTTCCTCCTCATCCCCCACTTTGCGGGAACCAATGGCAGTCCTTTTATTTGCCTAGCACTGCCCAGTGGGTGGGGCAGTGGCCTCTGGAGTTGTCATCCACTCTAGCAAGTGACTTGTGGACTCTCATACTTAGTGACTGCTAAGGCGCTAAGCGGGGTCCGTAAGTTGTTGATTGATTAACTTATTGATGATTGATAGACGACGAGAGTTTGATTCACTCTTCACAAGATGCCCAAATGGTGTTATAAAGAGTCAAACATGACTGAAATGACTAATTGGTAGAATCACAGAGATTAAAAAAAGAAAGAAAGTCCTCTCTGTACAAAAGTATTTAGCCGTAGGGGCAGCTAGGTAGCACAACGGATTGAACCCTGAGTTTGGAATTTATAAGACTCCTCTTCCTGAGTTCAAGTCAGGCCTCAGATTCTTACTAGCTGTGTGACCCTGGGCAAGTCACTTGACTCTCTTTGTCTCAGTGTCCTCATCTGTCAAATGAGCCAGAGAAGGAAAAAGCAAATCACTGCAGCATCTGTCACAAATACTCCAAGAGTTGGATATTACTTAACCATAATACATGTAGCACACCACAAGTATGTAGCACAATGCCTTACCTAGAGTGGGCATCTAAACGTGTTTAAGCAAGTAGAACAAATATGCTAGAGCCACCTTATTCAGTCCAAGTGACTTCCTTGTTTGTTATATTGAATCATTCAAAGCAGTAAAAGTTAGGGATCCTCAGCCCCAATAGGTCGGGGATTGCTCATCTAGACTAGAAGAGCTTCCGAGTTGCTACTATCTTCTCTTTTTGGTTTCTTCCCTTCCCACCCCCTTTTTCATAGTTAGTATAGACCCTCTGCAAACAGAGAGCTCACAGTTGTTCATTGTTTTACAAAGTATATAGGTGATTAGTGCGAGGCCAGTGACTAAGCATGCCACCCTCTGAGCATTTCAAATTGCTCTCCATTGTATATATAGTTGATAGATATCTAAATCTGCTAGGCAGCCAAGGAGTTCTTCTGCAGTCATAAATGGTTCCAACTGCTGTAAGTTCATGGCTTATAAAGAATAACTCCTATTATGGGGAACGTATACTTGTTAATTATCGGGGTGCATGCCCTTCAGTAGCTCCTAGACTGTACTGGGACATTGATGAAGTAAAACCAGCCAACCAAGTCTGTTGTTTAAAAACTGATTAGCAAAATATTTACGTGTCTAGGATGTAATAAGCATCATACTTTGCTTGGCCATATACACACACACACAAAAACAAAATAGCCCCTTTTCTTAGAAAGCTTATACTGTTAGAGTTCTTCACTTGAAGTCCATGAACTTTGTTTTTAAACCCTTACCTTCTATCTTAGTACTATGTATTGTTTCTAAGGCAGAAGAGTGGTAAGGGCTTGGCAATGGGGGTTAAGTGTGTCTGTGGCCAGATTTGAACCTAGGACCTCCCATCTCTAGGCCTGGCACTCAGTTCACTGAACTACCCAGCAGCCCCCTCCGTGAATTTTAAAAACATATATTTTGACAATTGTAGCTATCCCTTCCCCATTGCAGCTTTCCCCATCGCAGTTTCCATATATGAGGATATATCAAAATTAACTGGGAATTACTTGGTAGTTTTATGGAAGCCACAGATGATACCTGAAGGCCAGAAGATGACACAGAAGAAGTTTAGAACTCAGAAATGCACAAAACATATGTATAGTATTGTATAATATTTTATCTTGTAATGCCAGAAATATACACAATTATTTCTTTAATATTAAAATAAGTAAGTTCACAGAAAGAACAGAAGAGCCCGCAGGTGATACACAAAGGCTAGAAATGTAGAGCTATCTTGACATTGACCTTGACCTACATATATACAGTCTATAAATATTTAACCCATATTTTACAACAAGCTACTGTAAACACCTCATAAAAGACAAAAGAAAAACTTCAGACTTCTTCTGTGGTACAAAGGAAAGGCCAAAAACCTTTATGTGGATTTTCCAGACCCCAGGGTGCCCTTCCCCTAACTTCTGAGCTGTGAAAGGAATACTTCTATTTTTCAGTATAATTGATTTCCTTTTAATCTTGTGAATTTCATTTCTTAAACCATTCTAGGAAGGAGTCCGTAGGCTTCACCAGACTGTTGACACCTACAAAAAATGAAGCCTCTCTGTACTAGGGAAATATGACACGTTCACCAAAATGTACTCGGGGTTACCTGCACCAGATGCAATGCACATTGATGGCCAGGGGAACTAAAAGCTTAGGGAATGAGGACAGGGTCTTTGGGGGGAAGCTCAAACTGAGCCTGGAAGGGGTCCAGGCGTTCCAGGGGTAAAGGTGCCAGTAGAGCAATAACCTGGGCAGTCACGGTGGTGGGAGAGCAGGAACAAGATGGAGGCTAGTTAGACCCTAGCATAGGGTTTGAGAAGAGGAAGTGATATGTCATCAGGCTGAATAGAATTGCATGGGAGCCTGGAAGGGATTAGACCAGGGATGGAGAACCTTTGGGAGACTGAGTGCCCAAACCTCACTATCACCCTGCAAGTGAGCCACGGCTTTAGCCTAGACAGGGGAAGGAAGACGTTCTCCCATCGGGCTTCTGGGCAGAGAGGTGCCCTTGGGTGCATGGAGAGGGGGAGGGGAGCAGCCCCCTCTAACCCCCTGTGCCATCCATAGGTTTGCCAACATGGGTCTAGGCCGTCTGGCTCAAAATCTCAGGGATTTGTGACCCTGGACAAGTCACTTAACCCCCACTTGCCTAGACCTTACTGCCCTTCTGCCTTGGAACTGATACTTAGTATTCATTCTAAGATGGAAGGGTTTAAAAAGAATCACAGCGATTCTGCACGGGGTAGTACAGGGCCATAGGAGCAATGATGATGTTGACTTCATACGGCAACAAAAACCACGAGGCTAAATAATCCGCTTCGTGGCATTTAACGAGATCAGATGCCAGTACTGACTGCTGGGCCCAAGAGCATTCTGGGATC
Source organism: Monodelphis domestica (assembly GCF_027887165.1). NCBI lineage: Eukaryota > Metazoa > Chordata > Mammalia > Didelphimorphia > Didelphidae > Monodelphis > Monodelphis domestica. The sequence goes on along the minus strand of NC_077233.1, from coordinate 277,589,773 downwards.
TTCCAAGAATAGAGGGGGTCAGGTGAGGGTGTACCTCCCCATCCATCCACATGGGGGCAGCTCTGCCTCAGGATGGGTCTCGGAGTCCAAGGGATTCCCTTCCCCTAGCTGAGGAGCAGGACCTCCGGAAGTTAGATGGGCGCCACTACTGGTGATGGGGGCAGGAGGTGCCCCTAGCCAGGGCCTGCTGTCCCAGCTGGGGTGGCCGGAACCTTCCGTGGAGTTTCACCCGTGCTGCCCCCCTGTAGGGACACTCGTTTGGGTTCAGGAATAGCTGGTTATTAGGAATGAGACCACAGTGTGATTCTGGCTATTTCTGAAACATCTACACCTCGTCCCTAAAGCCGATGAGGATGGCCAGGGATTTACCTGCTGCGTCCTGCCCAAGGCCACCCAGGTGGGAAGTGGCAAGGCCTGGGAATCCGGATCTAGCCGTAGGAGAGCTGTTTGAGAGGGAAGATGCTGGATGTTAATCAAGTTTCTGCAGTTCTATTTTTTCCTTTTTAAAACCCTCACCTTCTGTTTTGGAATTGATGCTGAGTATCGGTTCCAAGGCAGAAGAACAGTAGGGGCTAGGAGACTGGAGTTACGTGACTTGTCCAGGGTCACATAACTAAGAAGTATCTGAGGCAAGATTTGAACCTCCCTTCTCTGCTCCTGGCTCTCTATCCACCGAGCCACCTCACTGCCCCTCTGCAATACTATTAATCAGACAGTCAGCAAGCTTTTATCAGTCACCGAATATAGACAGACACTTCTCTAAGCGTTGGAGATATAAAGAAAAGTAAAACGGCTAGCTCCTCAAGGAGCTAATATCTTTTTTATTTCATTTTTATTGTCACACAGCACACACACAACACTGGCGATTGTCGTAAGTGCAAACTCGTACGTGACCAAACCCCCAAATACACTGATGTGAAAGACAAGTCCACCAGCTCTCTCTCTGGAGGCGGATACCATTCCTCACACAAACCTTTCAGGATTATCCCGGATCGTTACACAGATAATTATCATGTTACGCTGTTGCCATGTACAGTGTCTCCCAGTTCTGTTCATTTCTTTCTGCATCCGTCCCTGCAGATCTCTTCCAGTGTTTTCTGAAATCATCTTGTTTATCATTTTTAGAGCCCCCTAGAACGCCATCACCAGCATGTACCATAATTTGTTCAGCCATTCCCCAATTGATGAGCAATAATTGGTGAAACAATAAATTGATTCAACAGTTTATTGAAAAGACACCCAGAAAAAGTTGCAATAGGTCATATGTTGGAGTAGTGTGACAACACTTGTTCCACACATTACAGAAACATTCTGAAAGGGAGGAAGAAACAAGCTTCCATGGAAAGATTTTTGTTGAAATGGCCTCTTAAGTGAAATCGAGGAAAGTGTGGCAAAACAGCTAAAATTCAATGAAGAAAATGATGAAGTAAAAAATAGCAATTAAGCTTACCAATAAAGCTACATATCGTAAGTAATGTGTAAGGTTAATTTTGCATTAAATGTAGCGTTACGTGTGTAGAGAGTAAGTTATGTTAAGCAACAGTACACGAAATGCAAACCTCCACCAGCATCTTTGCCTGACCTTTACGTTCTTTCTTATTATCTATAAATATATTTATTTGTTATTTATAAAGCACATTTTTATACTTAAAATCATATAAAACAGAAAATCCATGTGTTTTTGGGGGGGCCAGAATGGATTAACTGCATTTCCATTCATTTAAATAGAGAAATTTGATTTGACACACAAGCAAATTGAGTTATGAGCTTGGCCATGGAACGGATTAAACTTGTGTGTCAGATTACCGCTGTGTAGATATTTCTTATTTTGCTCTGTAATATGCTCATCTGTAAGACAGAGACCAACTTTGGCAATAGTTATGTTTCTAAGTTCCTGTTCTTAGAAGGTAGACACGTATTCATTCGGGAAAATTCATGGTTCTGCCCGTGGTAGCACGTACTTGTATTTTTTATTCCTGGGAAGGCTGAGGCTGATGACAAGCTTGGGCTTAGGGTGCTTTGAGCTGCCCTGAGGCCAGAACTTAGTGGGTATCTGCACGGAGTCTAGCAGCAGCATGGAAAAGAGGACCACAAGGTTGCCCAAAAAGGGGCCAACCAGCTTAAGCTAGAAAAGAAGGTTACAGCTTCTCTGCTAATCAGTACTAGGATAGGGCTTGTGAATGCCCACTGTGTACTTCTAGTCTGAGCATGATGAGGAGAAAGACCCAATCTCGAAAAAAAAAATTCATGACTGAGATGAGAAAACGTGGTGCAGTAGAAAGCCTTAGATTGTCAGCAGAGATACAGGTTCAAATCTTGCCTCTGCCACTTCTAGCAGGACTTTCTTATATTCACTTTTCTAACCTGTAAAATGGGGATGATAGATCAAAGAAAGTAACTGGGAAATGGTTGAATTAACTATGCATGTAATGAACATTACTTTACAGTAAGGAGTGACAAATATGAAGAATCCAGAGAAAAATGGAGACTTGTACACAGTGATGAAAATTGAAGAGAGGAGAACTAAAAGAACAACAGGCACATTGACCACAACAGTATAAATAAGGTCAACACTATGAGACAACAGAAACAGGGGTCAAATACATTGTACAGTGGTTTTTTTTTTTTATCTTGTTTTGCAAATCTTTTTATTTGGGGTATTTTTCCTTTTTAATTTTTATGTTTTCTTTTCTCCAACATTCATTAAAATTTTTTTTCTGACTTCCAGATTCTTTCCCTCCTTCTCTCCCCTCTGCCTTCCTTGAGAAGGCAAGTAATTTAATAGATATTATACATGTGCAATCATACAAAATATATTTCCACATTAGCTATGTTAAAAAGAAGAAATCATAAAAAAAGAAAGTTTTTAAAAGTAGGCCTCAATCTGCATTCAGAGTCCACTAGTTCTTTCTCTGGAGATAGATAGCATTTTTTATCTTAAGTCCTTCAGAACTGTCTTGAGTCATTGTATTGCTGAGAATAGCTAAATCATTCAGTTCAGTATTGCCATTACTGTGTATGATGCTCTCTTGGTTCTGCTTACTTTGCTTTCCATCAGTTCATATGTGTCTTTCCAAGCTTTTCTGAAATTACCTTGCTCATCAATTCTTATAGCACAATAGTGTTCTATCACAACCCTATACCACAACTTGTTCAGCCATTTCCCAGTTGATGGACATCCATCAACTGTTCCACTACAAAAAGAGCTGCTAAAAATATTTGTGTACAAGTGTGTCCTTTTCCCCCATCTTTGATCTCTATGGGATTTAGACCCAGTAGTGAAATTGCTGGCTCAAGGGTGTGCAGAGTTCTATAGTCCTTAAGGCATAATATGGTTAGTGTTTTCATGGAACTAGCAAAATTAGAGCATATAAGTCTTAAAACATGTTTAACCTTTTTTAAATTTCAAGCCAAATTCTCTCCCCTCCCTGAGACATTAACCCGTCTGATACAGATTTGATATTACCATCATCCAATCTTTCTGTCAACAATTAGAGATGTATACAGATATAAGTTGATGTAGACTATCCATAAGGATCATGCTAATATCTTTATTTGTTAAGCACTTATATTCCAAGTACTGTAGTAAGTACTAAAGATACAAGGAAAAGGCAAAAAAGAAAAAGTCTTTTCTCAAGGAATTTATATACAAATGGGGATACAACGTATATGCATGTGTGTGTATGTGTCCATGCACTTGTATAAACATGTATACATAAAAGATGCAAAGTAAGATATAAGGAGACACTGTGTCCCCCAACTCAGACTGATTATGCGTACTCAATATAAAAGGTCCCACCCTGAAAAGTCAGAAGAAAACCAGGCCAGGCATTTTTCACTACTAGGACTAGAAAAAGAATCCTGAACAGGGATCAAGCAGATGACAAAAGATAAAGCAGATCATTGTGATTACGTAAAATTGGAAAGCTTTTGTGTGAATGAAATCAAAGGATATGAGCAAACAGTTCTCAAAAGAATTCTAAATTATTAGAACTCTGGGCCTCTACCTCTCGGCAAATTAGCAAAGACGGTAGTGTTGGAGGGGTTGTGGAAAGACGGGAACATTAATACGCTGTTGTTCAAACTATGAACTGGGCTGCTCATTCTGGAAAGCATTTTGGCATTTTGCTTAGAAGTAACTAAAATACCCTTGAGCCAAAGATCTCATATGTCCCAAGGAAGTCCGAGCCAAAGTGAGATTCTAGCTTCATTATATTAACAGGAACACTTTTTGTGATAGTCAAGAACAGGGGAGGGGAGAACCCGAGGCTCTTTAATTGGAGAGAAGCTAAACAAATGGTAGCGTAAGAATATAAAGGAGCATTATCGCCCTGTAAGAGCATGAGCTATTCTGACGAGCTTGAAACACACAATAGCTGCAGCAAGCAGAGCCACGGAAACAGTATGCACCATAACGTGGTCCAACCCTGCGATCCCTCAATAAGGTTTTCTTGGCAAAGATACTGCACGGGTTTGCCATTTCTTCCTCCAGTGGAGTAAGGCAAATAAAGGATCAGTGGCTTACCTACTGTCACACAGTATGTGAGGCCAGATTTGAGCTCAAGTCAGGAACGTAAACGACAACACAAGGAAACGGAATGTTGTGTAATTATCAAATTCAAGATTCTCCTCAAAGAATAACTGAGAAAATTCATCCTTCTCCTTTCATTATAGGATGCCAGGTGTAGAATGATGGCCTGCGCTATCAGACATGGTTAAGAAATGGGCAGTTTTGTGGGACTGCTATTTGGGAGTGGTTTTTTAAACCTTTGTTTCACAAGATAAGATTCCCTGAATAGGAGAATAGAGAGGAATATATTCAGAATCTCAACATAAGAATAAGGCAAAAAATGTTATAAGAAAATAAAATACGTGGCTTCAGGGAGTAAGGAGATGATGGGCTTGCCATGCTCTGCCCATATCTGCAACATTCCTTTCCGTATTAGATACCACATTTTACAAAGGACAACCACAATGATGAGAGGCCTTATAAGGTTTGTAGGACCTGGTAGTGTGAAGAAACTCCCCAAAGTCCAACTCTTAGGCCTCATGTCTTGGAGGTGGCCTTGGGTTCTCAAATGCTATGGCAGCAGCAAAAAATATTCTGTACACATACATCCTATATCACATCTACAAGCTACCTCATTACTTTTACCATTCTGGGAAAGGGGGAGGTGGGAAGGAGGGAGAGAAGATATAAAATGTCAGAGAAAGACTATTAAAAATTGTATTGATACATAAAAAAAATAAGATAAAAAACTCTGGTAAGTTATACCCCGCTGGCAAGATTTTCGATGCGGTCCTGGCAACAGGTTATGTTGACTTTCTGAGGACCAGCCTAGTTAAATATAGAGATGCTCATTAAAAATAGGCCAGACACTTGATGATGATTTGACCTTGGCAACCTATGAAACAAAGAGATTGCTGAGATGTGCCTGTTGTCTCAAAACAAAATATATAAATACATTTTAGGAAGAAAATGAAAAGTGGAAAGTATTAGTCAATTAAGTTATTTTTTTCCCCTGAAGTCTTGGGAGGCAGAATGGTATTAAAAAGAAAAAGTAGCAAAATGGTGGTCAGCAGGAAACTGGGCAGTAGTCCCAGCTATAGTCCATAGCAACCTACATAGCTCACTTTTCTTTATGGAGGATGTGGTACATCTGACATGTTAAGTCACTGCATGCTGAGCCCAGTATTGTAGGATGGTGCATGACCAACAACTTTTGGAGGAAAGGTGGACTGATCTTGGAGACAGAGATCTGGGGTTGAGTCCCAGTTTGGCTGCTCATTGTGCCTCAGTTTCTCATCTGTAAAATGTAAGAGTTGGAGTCCCAGATGTTCCCAGAAATCCCTTCCAGTTCTAGATATATAATCATGATTTGAAAGCCTTTAAAGTCTCCTTAGATCTTTTATCCTAAAAATTTAATTGCAAGGAGAGAAATTCTCAGAATACTATGATCTCTATAAATAGTCTGGGAAAACTTTGTGGAAGAAATGCGTAAAAGAAAATCCACTAAAATAACTAAAAATGCTTAAAGTAGCTGATAATTAGTCTACCAATATCCAAGATGCATGAATTCAATGACAAAACATTCTTCATAGAAAAGATTTACATGATATGAGAGCTTCGTTATTCATGGTTTGTCTTCACAGATATAAAAATGAGCCCCCAACCCACTCCAAGCTCCATGGCTGGAGCTCTGTGTCATTCTAATGAAAATATGTTGACATGAGTCATTACTGGAGAGAATACCCACACTGGTGAAATTACAGATCTGAGTTAACCTAAATTAATGGATAACTTGATAGAAGTAGGCCAAATAATAGCAAAATTCATATGGAAATATCTGTGAGCAATTAATTAGCCCCAGACCCAGAGAGGACTAGCTATAACAAAATTCACTTTTTCTCTTCCAGAAGCATCTCCAGGAGTAACAAAGGTGCAGATCATTGAAAAGGAACCTGCTGAGCGCCATATGATTGCTTCATGGGAACTAGTAGGTATCTGCCATTACAGGATTATTACCTATCCCTCCTAAGGAAAGGATAACCTCAGAGGAAAAAATGATAGAGATAATGCATATGATCTTCCTTCTACTTCAGATTACCATCAGTGGTACAGAATTCATCCTTGTCCCACCCTATGGACTCTGAGGGCATTTAATTCTCACCCTGTAATAGGAGTTCTCAAATTCAAGAGAGTTTTCCAGAGAGATATCTTATCTCTGGAATTCCCTTCTGATCCATCCAGGTCTAGTTTGGAAATTGCGATGTCAGTCTTGTGTTTGCAATCCAGGATTGTAGAGACGAAAGAAAATATCCAGGACATCACTCATGATCCTTTGTAGCCCACAGAGGGCTACGGGGAGCACTGGTTTGGGACTGGCATTGTAAAGGGACCGAATCTTATCTTCAGTGACTGGGAGAAGCAGGATATATGTTTTGGAAATAGCAGCAGGCCCAGGAAAGCAGAAGAGGAGGGAGGGAAGGAATGCGTTATCTGGGCTGTCAAGTCATTACTATCCCACCATCTTCTTCAGTTTCCCTCCTCCCCCCATTCCTTCTATCTAGCTGCCTTTTAGACTCCTCTAAGGAATGCTTGTTTGCCATACTGTCCATATAAAATATCAATAGAAACATAAAATGTTGACTAGTAGAACCTTAAAGATTCTTTAGTCAACTCCTTCATTTTACTGATAAAGCTCAGAACCATTAAATCTTTTATGACTTGCTAAAGATCATTCAACTAGCTATTCCCGGAACTGCTGGATTAGAATCCAGGTTTCTGACTCTTAAACCCACGACTCTCTTCTTTTAATGTTTTTGGTTTTTTAGTTTTTAGTTACATGTAGAAACAATTGTTGAAAATTGTTTTTTGACATTTTAAAATTCAGATTTTTCTCCCTTTCTGCTCTCCTCCCCCTCCCCGAGTGTTGAGTTGTCTGATATTGGTAATGCCCGTATTTTCATTTAATGCTTATTTCCATATTGTTCATATCAAGATAGAAGGCACATATCACACAGGCAATAGAAATCTCATGAAGGATATATGTATAGTTGAAGCTGGCGTGTTTTCATCTGCACTTAGATTCCAGTAGTTCCATATTTGACTGTGGCTTGGAGACTTGCTTTGCTGATAATGGATCATGATGGATCATTGTATAATATTTCTGTAACTGTATACATTGTGTTCCTAGTTCTACTCACTTCACTTTGCATCAGTTCATATAAATCTGTCCAGGTTTTTCTGAACTCATCCTGTTCATCCTTTTTTATGGCACAGTAGTATTCCATCACAATGGTATAGCACAACTTGTTCCTTCCCCAAGTGAGGATAACCCCTCAGTTTCCAATCTTTGTCAATACCAAAAGATCTGCTAAAAATATTTTTGTATAGGTAGTCCTTTCCCCCTTACCTCTTATCCCTTTGGGATATAGACTGTTGGGTCAAAGAGTATGCATAGTTCCCATTTCCCTTTCTGTTCTGCCCATATAAGCCATCATTTTTGCTCTAAGCACTTATTAAGCAGCTCCCCTCCCACCCCACCCCCTGGCACTAATTTCTAACAGAGGCACAAAATTTAGTTAATGCAGCAGACATTTGTCACGTGTCTACCTACTACTGTTCATGAGATATAAGGCCAGAGAGGGTGGAGAAACTGGGATTGCACAGACAAAACAATTCTTGCCCCTAAGAGTTTATATTCTGTTGGATAGATGTCACATATAAATAAATCAAAAGCAGTTATTGCCCTTGTGGCACTTACGTTGTAGTAAAGAATAAGACACAACCAGAAATAACTATAGTACATAATTAGTGCTTTAGAAACATACTACTCTAATGTGTTATTTTTTCAATTAACAAGCATTTCTTTTCTCCTTTCCCTCCCCAATGGAAAAGAAAAGGAGGAAGGAGGACCCCCCATCAGTCAGACTGACAGAAAGAAGGAAGGAAAAGAAAAAGAAACTCATAAATACACATGCAGTATTCAAACAGAACGAAGGTGTGTGAGAAGTGTACCATGTAAAGATCAAGAGTTAATGTCATTAGCCAAAGGAGACCAAAAGAGAAAGTGGAATTTGAGTTGGTCTTTAAATGAGGGGGAAAGAAGGACATTTTGGGTATAAGGAATAGCATGAAACAAAAGAATGAAGGCTGAAGGGCCTTCATATAAGTTGTGCGTGAGCCCTAGAAGGTGGTAGGTACAGTTTGGCTAGAGCAGAATGTACTGGGAAGGAATAAATCTAGAAGAGCAGAGTGGCATCCGTTATGGTGCCACTGCAATAATGAGCCAGTGCTGGGCATTGGGCATAGGGAGGAAACGTAAAGGGTGGCAGTGGTAGAACCAATATAGCTTCATCACTGACTGAATCAGAGAGGGGTGGGAAACTAATGTCCAAGGTCATGGCAAGAGTTCAAACTAGGTGGTGCCTTTGACAGAATTAGAATATAAATAGAAGGTATACCCAGGTGACTCTGGCTCTGGTAGGGAGCCAGACCTGGAGATGGGAAGTTCTGAGTTCAAATCTGGCCTCAGATACTTCCTGTGTGACCTTGGGAAAGTCCCTTCACCTCACTTGCCTAGCCCTTACTGCTCTCCTGCCTTGGAACCAATATTTGGTGTCAATTCTAAGACAAAGGTAAGGGTTTAAAAAAGGAGAGGATCTGGCTGAAGGGGAAAGCTAATCAACAAGGTGGAGGATATGAGAGTTTGAGGTACCAGCAGGAACGAACATCCATTTGGAGTTTGGTTCTGGAGCTTAGAAGAGAGCAAGGGACTTAAAGAGACTAATATCTTCCTAATTCCCATTAAAAAATAATAAAGCAGCTAGGTTTCTGCGATATTCCCTTTGCTACCTACCTTTCCAAGATGTTGTGAGTAAGTACTTTGTAAACACTAAAGAGTTCTAGAAGGTGAGCCATTCCCCATCTGAACTTCTAAAACAGAATAATCCTATCGATGTGAATAAGAGTCTACCTTTAGCAGCCTCTAATGAAGCAAAGCAGAGGGGTCCTTCCTCCAATCAAGCATCTCCCACGCCATTTTCCGAGTAGGCAACATCTTTGACAGAAACACCTTGATTCTGCTTATATCACTTGCCCCATTTCTTCGGTTATTCCTGCGATCATAGACCAGAACTGAATCCAGCCAGCATAATAGTCCAATTTCTGAACTGGAATGTCTAGGTCAGCGCTGACTGAGTGACTTTAGACAAACTCAGTAGCAACCATTATCTTATGTCTGGAATATTCATTAAGAGGTAATGGATCTTGGGGGCAGCTGGGTGGCTCATTGGATTGAGGGTCGGGCCCAGACGGGAGGTCCTGGGTTCAAATCTGTAGACACTGCCTAACTGTGTGGCTCTGGGCAAGTCACTTGACCCCCATTGCCTCGCCCTTACCACTCTTCTGCCTTGGAAACAATACACAGTATTGATTCTAAGACAGAAGGTAAGGGTTAAAAAAAAAAAAGAGGTAATGGATCCCAAGAATACCTATATTCTAGAACTATTACCTTGGTGTTCCTACCTTCCTCATAGTATCCCTCAGAGGAAAGGCAGTGAAGAGTCCCTTCCTCCAATGATCCTAGTGGCCAAGATCCCTTGATGTTGGGTTGGGGGAATTGGTAAGACATGGAGGAAACTTCAGGTGCTTTCCATATTTTAAAAACTGTTTCCTCTCAGCTTTATGAATTCTTCATCTGTGTTAAATGTCTATCAATTCCCCCCGACTTGTGCTTTGTGGTCACTACTAGTATAGACTTAGTACCTTTAAAATAGCTTGAGTAGTTTGATTATTAGAATTCTACATTCTAAAAAATCTCTTTATCATTTTCCTAGTGGTTTGCTTCCCTGGAATGACTCAGGCTTGACACTGAGCTTTATACCATTGTCTATACTGTGCCAACCTCCGATCCTACCTGGAGGGCCATTTATCATTTAGTTATTCTTCTTTCGTCATTTTCTCCTTTCCATCCAATTCTTTTGAGTTTCTTTTCCATCTGCCCTCTAGATGAGTGAAACTATGAGAAGAGATAATTTATTCACCCTTCCTGGTGCTAAGGGACTCCACTTATAAGGCAGAAGGAGCTTTCCATGAGAAATAAGAGAAAATCTATCACTTTTTCAACAATGCCACTGCTACTTTCTCCATTATAGATTCCTCTGCTAGTAGGTGCTGAGATTAATGGGGAATGGGGTGGAGGGAGGACCGAATGGAGGCTACTAAGATAAACAAGACACAATTTCTGTCCTCGAGGAACTTACATTACAGTAGTCGGGGTGAGAAAACCAGAGAAATTATTGATGCAGATTAGAATATGAAAAGGGGGGGGGGATGTCACAGAGTAGAAATTATATCTTTGGGATGAGATAAGAGAATCAGACGGATTAAGAAACAAGGCCTAAGAAATTGAGAGCGGTACACTAAATTCTAATGTGCTTATTTAGCAGATTACCTCTTCCATCAGGATAAAGATAGAAATTGGCCCTTTAATTCTGACTGTCTTACTCCATAATGGGAATTTGGAGGACAGAGAAGGGAGAAAGTTCTTAGGGAAGAAGATGCTGTCTAAATATCCTTGGGTGGCCAGACCAGGAATTTTCCAGAACTGAGCCTAGATTAAGTGATCTGCCAAGTAACAAATCTGTGATCACCGAAAGTTTACCTTCAAAGATATCCTTGGGAGTAATTTGAGCAATTAACAAGTGGTGCCTGGGTTTAGGAGATAGGAGATGGTAAACAACATTCCCTGTTTAACACTCACCTTCTGCTTTGAGGCACAGACTCACCCTCTTTTACCCACCTCATCCTCATACCATCCTGCTTTGTGATTGTAGAAAAATGACTGTGCAATGCCAGAGGATTTGAAGAATTTTTACCTGATGACAAATGGTTTCCACATGGTGTGGAGTGTGAAGCTGGACGGTAAGTTGGCATACCCTGAATCTAATCAGTGTTTAACATGAGCCTCCTTCTGCCTGCTCATAAGTCCAAGAAGAAGTCTTGTTTTCTGTGGCTTCTGCCCTTATTAGGGCTACATCATAAAGCACAGCTACCCAGAAAAGGCCAAAGACTTTTAAAATAAATAAAAACTTTGCACTAACAAAATTTCAAGGTTGTTCCCCCACAAAGTCCTACTGTAGCACCACATCGCAGATTGGAGGTGACCCTGGGTTCTTGAAGGTGTGAAAGCTCTGACAGGGTCTACCACTAGAAAGGAGTATAGAGTATGACCCTGGCAACAGACTGAGTCTGTTTTCAGAGGACCAACCATTACCGAGTGGCCAGCTCCTGGTAATGATTTTTGGCCATGGCTACCCATGAAACAAAGAAAAATGCAAAATGATGCTCACCACTCCACTGCATTCTGCCCCTGCCCCTTTCTGCTTCTTCGGCAACTGTTTCTGGGAAGAAAGCAGAGAGTGCTAAGAATGATCCTATTTTAATTTAACTTAGTACTCCAATGTGAGGTTATCGACCAATGAGGAAACTTGTTGCTAGATCAGCTAAATCCTGTGAATCTTAGCATTCCTACTAGAAATGAAACCAGAAGAAAGAAGGGAGTTGCATTGAGATGGAAGAATAGCTCATAGGTACTTCTTGGAAAGGCAAAGAAAGGATAGAAGAAAGAGAACCCAAGAACCATTATTTCATAGACTATTTGGTTATCACATATTGCAGTGCTAGTGATAAATATCTGTCGAGAGAAACTGCCATGAAAATAATTGCATATCCTGCACTAACAGCTTTTGTTGCTGATGAAGAGGTAGAAAAATGCTGTGAAGAAGTTGGTAAGAGCCTCCCAATGAACTCAACATATAGTTTGGAATGTGCTGAGTTCAGTACATAGGAAGGAGAAGGTGAGGATAAGGAGAAATATATGGGAAAGCAAGATTCGTTGAGGAAGGATTGAGAAAGGCCCAAAGCTTGTAGGTTGCACAGAGGTATCTCAAAATATCAAGGTGGAGAAACAAATTGGTAGGCCCTAGACATGGCGAGAAACAAACGATGTTACAGAAATTAATAGTTTATATTTTCAGAGGAAAAAACTTGTTACTAATGTGTCAGTTATCCCTAAATTAGCTGTCTCTGTAAAGTCAGACCATAGACTTAGCAGACCTAAGAGCGAAATTGTTTAAAAGAAAGGGCAAGAAGAAATAATGATAACAATAATAATGCTATACAGTTTAAACAACACAACCCTTATCTAATTTCAACAAGAAAGTAACAGAAATGGGAAATGAATAGCAGAAATTACATCAATACCAATTATATGGATTAATTGCCACAACAAAGACCAAAAGAGCCCAGAAAGTACTTTAATCCACAAATGTCCGACTTACTTGCCAAACAGAGAGGCAAGTTGCCAACAGCAGCACCACGTTAGAATATAAACTTGTTTGTAAACACTTACTGAAAAGGATGATGGACAGTTATGCGCTGTGTTGTTTTGTAGAGCAGGGAGAAATAGTTGGAGGGCAGACTTGGTTTAAAGGAAGTTTGGCAAGATGTCCAACTAAGCAGTCATTCTAAGGGAATTCAAGGACAGGAATAGAAGCAAATGAAAAGGACTATTAAAATTATTATAACAAACTCCCGTATCAAGGACAGTGAAACTATCATACTTGAAAAGTTATGTCACAGGCCTCACTGTGCTTACAGAGGCCAAAGAAATGACCCTTAAAAGAACAAGACCAGAAAAACAGATGTACCAAATGCAAGAAGAGAACTATGCAAGAGGCAAAACAATTGTAAAGTCTGTGAGGCATTAGTATGCAAGCCAACTAAAAATGACATGGGAACAAAATCCTAGTTGATGTTGTCATTTCTGACTCATCATGGCCCCATTTGGTTGTTTTTTTTTTTTTACAAAGATACTGGAGTGGTTTGCCATTTCCTTCTCCAGCTCATTTTATAAATGAGGAAACTGAGGCAAACAGTTATGTGACTTGTCCAGGGTCACACAGCTAGTAAGTATCTGGAGCTGGATTTGAATTTAGGAAGATGAGTCTTCCTCATTTCAAGCCTGGTGCCCTATCTACCATGCTACCTAGCTGCCATCGAAGGTACATTGGAAGTTGTCTAGTTGAAACTCTTAATATCACAGTTGTTCTCAGAGACCCAGAGGAATGACTTGCCTAAGGTCACATTGAGAGTAGATACTTCCCTCAGGATTCAAACTCAGGTCCTCTGATGTCAAATCTATTGCTCTTTCTATTGGTTTTTCAGCTTCACCATCATGGTCACCCTTTTCTGCTCACATGCCTGTGTCCTTTTAGAAATGCAGTGCCTACATCTGAACACCGTACTCCTGATCTGCTTTGACCAGCATAAAGCTGAGTCAGAAAGATGCTAATAAATGCTAACAACCAGCTTTCCAGGGGGAAAAACATATACACAAGGGATTTTTAGTTTAATCTTCATAACCAAAAATGTTCTTTTCCACTTTCTCAAGTCTTTACAATGAACAAAAATAAGCTGTAAGGCAACTAGGTGGTCAGTGGATAAACAAACCAGGCCTAGAGATGAAAGGACTTGGGTTCAAATGTGGCCTCAGACACTTCCTAGCTGTGTGACCCTGGGCAAGTCACTTGACCCCCATTGCCTGGCCTTTACTGCCCTTCTGCTTTAGTATTGAGTCTAAGATAGAAGGTAAATAGTTAAACAAATTTTTTTTAATAAGTCAAGCCCTGATTTGTAGGATTTGCCATTTCCTGAGGTGTAGCTGCTCACGCTGAAGTGAATAGTTGGCTCTCCTGAGCCTGGGCAAGCTGTGTCCAGCAGACGGCTGCCTCGTTTGTTCTGCACGTTTGACGTGTGTTGATGCAACTGAGACGCCTTTCCTTTTCACTGAGTTGCTGAAGGCACGTCCAGCCCAGAGGTCTTTTTTCATGTGCCTCTAGGGAGCAGGAGGCGAGCCCTTCTGCCTAGGCCCGAGTCTCACTGAGAGCCCTTCTCTGAACGGCCAGAGTCCGCTCCCTTGGGGCCTGCGGCCTTCTCTCTCCCCAGGCTTCTCCTTTGAGCTCTGCGCTCCTTGCCCGCCTCTGCCATGCCTAGGCTGGCCGTCCCCGGCCTCTCCTGCCCCCGAGGAAGCTGGCCGTCCGCGGATCTCTGGCCCAGCCTCAGGGCTAGTTCTGGACAGGCTCCCCTTCGTTCCCAACGCCAGACAGAACCCGCTTCCCAGCTCCTGGGAGAAGCGAAGTCTTCCATTCAGAGTCCTTCGCTCTGCCTGGCTTTTCTTTTGATCTGCCGTCCATGCTGGGAGCCAGAGCCTCCAGAGGGTCTCCTGCTTATCACTGTCTAATCCGATTCGCTCTGGCCCGGCACCCTTTACTGAGATCGCCCCGAAGGCAGCAGGAGGGGCAGAGGGCAGCGCGAGCGTCCCATGCGTGCAGCGGGGACACCGGGGCACCCAGAGAGGCTTCCTCCAGGCTTGCTGATAGAGCGGCAAGAAGTAGCCTCCGGAGCAGGAAAGATCTGGGGCCAGGCTGAGCCCGGACACGCGCTGTCTTCCCAAGTGTCGACTCCTTCGTTGGTGGAACGGGGCTTTAGTGTTTGCCTCGTGCGGGCCGGGCCGGGGCAGGTCCCGTTGCCTCTCTGCTTTGCTTTCTTCATCTCTGACTGCGCCGGAGACGGAAATGGCAAACCATTGCAGGCCTTCGCTCGGTGGGATCACAGCGTCAGGCGAGCCTAAAGCGGCCCAGCGGGCCGGGCCGGGCAGCGTCCCGCCCAAACCCCGGGCCAGTCCCGTCGCCTCTCTGCTTTGCTTTCTTCATCTCCGACTGCGCCGGAGACGGAAATGGCAAACCATTGCAGGCCTTCGCTCGGTGGGATCACAGCGTCAGGCGAGCCTAAAGCGGCCCAGCGGGCCGGGCCGGGCAGCGTCCCGCCCAAACCCCGGGCCAGTCCCGTCGCCTCTCTGCTTTGCTTTCTTCATCTCCGACTGCGCCGGAGACGGAAATGGCAAACCATTGCAGGCCTTCGCTCGGTGGGATCACAGCGTCAGGCGAGCCTAAAGCGGCCCAGCGGGCCGGGCCGGGCAGCGTCCCGCCCAAACCCCGGGCCAGTCCCGTCGCCTCTCTGCTTTGCTTTCTTCATCTCCGACTGCGCCGGAGACGGAAATGGCAAACCATTGCAGGCCTTTGCTCGGTGGGATCACAGCGTCAGGCGAGCCTAAAGCGGCCCTGCGGGCAGCGTCGGGAGGGCAGGACAAGGGCCCCAGCCAGCCCTTGTGCTCCGAAGGGGCGCTGCGGCCTCGTGCCATGACGAGGGCCCTCCCCTCCCCCTTCTCTGTCCTTGCAGATCAGCCTGTGCCTTTGGGCTCTCTGGTGATTAACAGCATCTCCAACCTGACTCAGCTCACCCAGTCTGCGGTGTACACACTTCCCAACTCGCCGACTCTGGAGGATCTGGAGGACGAGGAAGACGAAGGTACGGCGGCTCCCCCGGGCGCCGTCTGTAGGGCAGCTCCGAAAGCCTGGGCCAACCTTGCAGCCGGTCGCTTTTAGCGCATCTCTGGCCCCTCGGAGATCTCCTCTCTTTTCTCTTCTCCCAGGTCTTGCTGCTGCTTTAGAAGGCGGCAGACTTTCCCCTCCGTTGCATTCTCATTTCTAACGCTTTCATCCAGCTGGCTCCCTCGAGTCTTCCGCCCCCAGATTAGGCTTCCTCCATACTCCACAGATTCCATGCCCGGTCCTGCCCAAGAGGCCCAAGCCCCCCATTGTCTACCCAGGCCTCCCCCAACCTTTCCCTGGTCAGTCCAGCCAGTGCAAGGCTTCCACCCCACCAGGGCTGCTCACCCTCCCACCTTGGGACAGGCTCCCCTCCCTCCGTAGTCCTTCAAAGCCTGGCTTGTCTCCCCTCTTCCAGGAAGCCCACAGTGTCCCCCGAGCCCTTACTGTGTAGACGAGTCGTCTCCAAACGTTTTTGATCCCTTCCTGGAAAAATTTTCTTAGCATGATTATCTGTGGATTTGCTGATTTTGAAACCGTACACATGTATTACCATACTAATAATGACATGTGTTATAAAACGGACACAACAGATAAAAAAGAATGAGCTGGGGCAGCTCCTAGACATTTCCTAGTTGTGTGACCCTGGGCAAGTCACTTAACCCCCATGGCCTACCCCACTCTTCTGCCTTGGAAACAGGACTTGGTAGCCATTCTACGATGGAAGGTAAGATTTTGTTGTTTTTTTAAAGGATAAAGGCAAGACAGAACTCTCTCTTATCCTGGAGTCCGTAGAGGGCCAGTGAAGTCCATCGGGTAGAAGAATGCCCTGGTCAGGCTACTCTAGAGAAATCACTGTGGCAGTTGTGGGGAGAGGAAAAGACGCAGGGAGGGGGAGCAGCGAGAAAGCCAGGGCCGTGGTCCAGGGTAGAGTGCTGAGAGGAGCCCGCTGGGAGAGGTGCTGGGCGGGGAGCAGCCACAGAGCGGGGAGCGAGGGGCCGGATCAAACAGGAAGCAGGGAGGCCGGCGGCTGAAAGGCAAGAGAAGTAAGGAAGTTCGGAAGAGGGCACGGGTGGGAGGGGAGCCTTGAGCTCTCTTCTGGGCCTGGGAAACTCAGAGTGCCCAGCACGTGTTCCTGACATGGGCCGGGGCTCCGGGAAGGCAAAGGCTGGATACACAGACGTCACCAGTGAGGCCCGGGCCAGCCTCGAGGGCCGAGGGATGAGGAGCCTCCAGCGGCTACTGCCATGGAGGGTCAGCAGCGGGAGAGGCCGGAGAGGGAGCCTGGGAAGGGGAATGGCTGCTGATGGGGGAGCTTGTGCTTCATCCGGTTACTTCCTGGACCCGAGTCTTCTCCCGACCTGGGCCAGAAGAGGCCCAAGCGCCTGCCTTGGGCCATCAGTAAACATTTACTCAGCGTTATGGAGCGAGAGTTGGGAGGGCCGCAGAGGTCATTTCGCCCATCCAGCACTCTATAGGCGAGGAGGTCAGCTGACTTGCTGGAGCGGGAGCCCGCGTGCTCTCCCCAGCCTCCCGCCGGGATGCCTCTGCTCGCGAAGGACTGATTCCCTTCAAACGCTTCCTTCCTGTCACCCTGTGAGGCAGGCAGGCAGTTGTGTATTGGGCCCCCTGCCAAACCCTGCAAACGCCAATAGAGGCACAGCGCGCCTTCTAGGGAGAGAAGACATCACACTGAAAGGGTTTGGGAAGGGGCAAGGAGGTGGGGCGGCCCTATGGGCGGAGACGGCTGGGAGGCCTTGTTCATCAGAGCGCCCTTCCCAAGAGTTCTGGTGTGGCCACTTTACAGATGGGGAAACTGAGGCCAGTAAGGGTCAGAACCAGGATTCAAACCCAAATCCTCTTGACTCCAAGGCAGCGCTCTTTCTACATCATGGTGTTTCCCCTTTAAAAACAATCATTTGGGAGCAGCTGGGTGGCTCAGTGGGTTGAGAACCAGACCCAGACGTGGGAAGTCCTGAGTTCAACTGAGGCCTCAGACACGTCCCACTCTGTGACCCCGGGCAAGCCACTTAACCCCTGTGGCCTGGCCCTTACCACCCTTTTGCCTTGGAATCAATACGCAGTATTCCAGAGGGTAAGGGTCTAAAAAGATCACCCTTCCATTAATGTAGCAGTAAGATGTGCAAAGTGCACACGCACACACACACACACGACATGCACACACGCACACGTACACACGCACATGTACACACGCGCGCACACACGCACACACATATGTACACATGCACACACACACGACATGCACACACGTACACACGCACATGTACACACACACACACACACACACACACACACACCCCTGTATAGATGCAATTATGCACGTGTATGGACAGACGGTGTGACCCTGGGTTAGTCCCTTAACTTCCCAGCACTCTAGACGTTTGTCTGATAGTATATAAATTGCAGAGGAAGTGCCGGCCTACCTTGCTAGGGGGAGTTTCCTCATCGGGGAGTTCCCTGTACAAAGGAAATGTCGGGTCCAGTGACCCGCTGGTGCTAAAAATTATGTTAATACAAGTTGCTATTTATATAAGATTTTTATTTTCCCTGCACGGTCTCATTTGATTCTCCTGACAGTGCACTGAGTCAGGTCACATAGACGTCGCTATCATCTTACAGATGAGGAGACTGAAGCTCAGAGAAGGAACTCGCTCCTGGGGCCTGGGGTCAGGAGGTCCCGGGTTCCGATCTGCCCTCAGACACCTCCTAGACGTCCCCGGGCACCGGTGAGCCCTTTCTGCCCGCTCTCCTGGCTTAGGATTAAGTCTGAAGGCAGGGGCTTGGGGCCGGGGGTGGGCCAGAGGCAGCATCCCAGCCGGAGCCTCTTCTTGCTTTATCCCGCCCCCCCAGGCCTGGCAGGGGGGCCCTCCCTAAGACTCAGTCCAGGCCTTCCATGTGTACCTCGAGGTGGCTGCTCTCCAGGCAGAGGAGGAGGAGGCGTGATCCTCCCCTCAAGATGGTGCGACAGAGCCGGGCCTGGTGAGGCTAGGGGGGCTGGGGGAGCACCTGGTAGGGGTGGGTGGCGCTGCCCTGGTCCTGTGCACCGCCCGGCGGAGAGGCCGTTATTAATCCTGGGAAGACCATCGATGGCCAAGGGCCGACTCAGAGCCAGGAAGTCCTGGGCTCCCCCCTCACACCCTCGCGGGACTGTGGCCAGGTCTCTTTACTTGCACAGGGAGGCACCTAGGTATGCCGCAGGATTCGCACGCGTGTCCCCCGAGGGTGATGAGAGATGTCCGCTGGGGGGGGGGGGCTGGTGTCCATTCCTGCTTACTTCCTCTAAAAGCAACACTCCAGGGAGAAAAAATAAAAGCCTTTTTAACCAGAACGATCGAAAGTTGGCCTAGGGATCCCTTTAACTGCTTCAGTCTGTAGATCTTTCAGTCCTGTAGAGAGCGTTCAGGTCCCGTCTTGCTCAGCAGTTTTCAGTTGCCCCTGAATGAAGTCCCCATTTCCATCCTCCCGCAATTCGTCTTCAGCCTCCCTTTCCCGGCCTCCTCTCAGCCGTCTTCCCTTTGCGTAGTCTAACCAGCGTGGCTGAAAGTCCGCGACTGCTTCCAGGACAAAAGCCTTCCCTGCCTGCTCGCCCATCGCTGCCCTCTCCTGAGGCCGAAGTCTCTGTCTCTGGGCCGCGGAAGCCCCTTATCGGTGCTCCTGGCCGGGTCGGCCTTGGATTACAGTCCCTGGTCCGCTTATCGAGTGCACTGTGAGCCCCTGAGGGCGGGCGCTGCGCCTCGCTCCTTTTGGGGCCCCTCCATGTCAGGAATGGACTGTGAGCCCCTGAGGGCGGGCGCTGCGCCTCGCTCCTTTTGGGGTCCCCCCTCCATGTCAGGAATGCACTGTGAGCCCCTGAGGGCGGGCGCTGCGCCTCGCTCCTTTTGGGGCCCCTCCATGTCAGGAATGCACTGTGAGCCCCTGAGGGCGGGCGCTGCGCCTCGCTCATTTTGGGGCCCCTCCATGTCAGGAATGCACTGTGAGCCCCTGAGGGCGGGCGCTGCGCCTCGCTCATTTTGGGGTCCCCCCTCCATGTCAGGAATGGACTGTGAGCCCCTGAGGGCGGGCGCTGCGCCTCGCTCCTTTTGGGGCCCCTCCATGTCAGGAATGGACTGTGAGCCCCTGAGGGCGGGCGCTGCGCCTCGCTCCTTTTGGGGTCCCCCCTCCATGTCAGGAATGCACTGTGAGCCCCTGAGGGCGGGCGCTGCGCCTCGCTCCTTTTGGGGCCCCTCCATGTCAGGAATGCACTGTGAGCCCCTGAGGGCGGGCGCTGCGCCTCGCTCATTTTGGGGCCCCTCCATGTCAGGAATGCACTGTGAGCCCCTGAGGGCGGGCGCTGCGCCTCGCTCATTTTGGGGCCCCCCTCCATGTCAGGAATGGACTGTGAGCCCCTGAGGACGGGCGCTGCGCCTCGCTCCTTTTGGGGCTCCCTCCATGTCAGGAATGGACTGTGAGCCCCTGAGGGCGGGCGCTGCGCCTCGCTCCTTTTGGGGCTCCCTCCATGTCAGGAATGACTTCAAGGAAACAGGAGATGAGGCAAATCAAACGTGGTTGCGGGCTGGTTACGTCCATTGGAATCGCCCTGTAAATAGGTGTTGGCCAGAGAACATGGTGGCAGGTTTCCACACTTGGATGTTTCCTTTCGTTTTTGTCGGTCTTTAATAATGTTAATGGGAACGGGCACCGGGTCACTGGTGGGGTGCAGTAGATGGAGCGCCGGGCCTTGGTTCTAAAAGCACTCGTCTTCCGGGGTGGGTTCAAATCTGGCCTCTGGTGCTTACTGGCGAGGTGGCCTTGAGCAAGTCACTTCATCCCGGCTGCCTCCGTTTTCTCATCTGTAAAATGAGCCGGAGAAGGAAATGGCAAAACCACCCTGGTGTCTTTGCCACGGAAACCCCACGGTGGGGCCCAGAACACCACTGAAAAGTGGCGCAATGACCACGGACCGGCATTGGTTGGGGCCAGATTAGGGGAAAGCCCCAGCGCTCCCTGGCTCAGTGAAGGGCGTACCCAGCGCTTTGAGGCTTGGCTCTTGGGTCCCCGACAGCCCCAGAGCGGAGGGGTGCACGCCTTAGCTGAGAGAGTCCGAGTGACCAAATGACTAGTAAATGTCGGTGCCGGCCTCGACGCCGCGCCTTCTGACCCCGGGTCTGGTCTGGGCCTCCACAAGTGTTCTTTGCGTAGCTTAACTCCCCATTCCGGGGTGCTCTTGCTGGAGATTCCGTGACGCTCTGCTACTCCACCAGCAGCACCCCCAAAGACTCCGCTGGCACCTGTCTCCAGCTTTCTTCTGGTTTCATCTCCATCACTTGGCCATGCCCAGAGTGGGGATAGTCAGCGTCACCCAGGGCTTGTCAGCCAGGTTATTCCCTTGTGGCCAGAATTCACTTGACTGAAACATGAAAAAATATGTGTGTGTGTGTGTGCGCACGTGCGTGTGTGTGTGCGTGTGTGTGTGCATGTGCGTGTGTGTGTGCGTGTGCATGTGTGTGTGCGCGTGTGTGTGCATGTGCGTGTGTGCGTGTGTGCGCGCGCGCGTGTGTGTGTGTGTGTGTGCGTGCGCGCGCGTGTGTGTGTGTCTGAGCTCCTTGGGAAGCAGGCCAAGGAAGTCGTGTTGGTATGGGGCCCAGCCACCTCCTTGAGTCTGACTGCGCTGCACGCTGGCTTCGGCTTCACTGTCGTTATTGCTTTCTGGTTTGTAGCTAATGAAGACCGGCCAGAGAAGCCCCACTTTGACGCTCGAAGTGTGATATTTGAGCTCGACTCCTGCAATGGGAACGGCAAAGTGTGCCTTGTCTACAGGAGGACGCAGGTCCTCCAGTGTGCCTTGTCTACAGGTAAGACGCAGAGGGGGAGGCGGCCAGTACCGGAGGTCCGCGCGGGATCCCCTCCGGGGCCTCTCCAGGAGCGCCCTTCCCTAAGATCGGCATTGCCAGACCCCAGCAGAGGCAGCCCCCCCTTTGGCCCCCCTCGTCACCGGCACCTTTTTCACTAAGCCCTCGTGAAGTCCACGTCGCAGTCCTGGGGACAAGCTAAAGGCGCGGAGATGGGTCAGAGAAGGGCAGGGAGTGGCCCCACTTCTCAGTACGGCCCGGATGTCGTACGGCAGTCAGCTGACAAACGTGTTAGGTGCCGGCTATGTTCCGGTGACATGAAGACGGGCACGTGCGCAGCAGGCTAATTTAAAATTGAGACAGACAGACCTAGGCGAAATTATGACGCGTGAAACACGCCAAGCCAAGAGAGCGCGCCGGGCAGCAACAGACTATTGTCCGAAGAGCGGCTTGTCTGGGCCCGCCTCCTGAGAAAGAACTGATAAATAGCAGTAAGGAGGGCGTTGTCTTATATACGCATCCATCTGGTTGTCCAGCGACGCCTTCTATAGTGCAGGGAGGGGAGGGGGGCTGGTGAGAACTTTTATGTTACAAAATGGGGGGGGGCCGGTCCCTGCTTCTGAAGAATTAAGATGATGTCGTCAGCACGGGACAACAGCTTCCCCAGAGCTAAGACAGGGAGCCGAGAGCCCCGCCTGGGCTCCCCTAGAAGGACAGCAGCCAGCAGGCACCGTGTCCAAACATAGTCAAGCAAGTTCACGAGCCCTCGCAGGACTATCCTTCAGGGGCAGCGCGTGTTTCTTGTACGCCTAGCTTAAATGGTCGTATATATCTCAATAGCAATATGCGCGGGGGGGGGGTGTACCCCCCCCAGAGAGGGAGACAGACAGACAGACAGACATGTGGATCTGTGCGCTGACCATTCCGCCCTCAGAAGCCGTTTCTTTTTTTCCTCCACTAAACAGTAGCCAAAGAGAGCAAGATCTGGTTCCTAGACAGAGCTTTGTACTGGCACTTTCTCACAGACAACTTCACTTCCTACTACCGCCTGCTGATCACTCACATGGGCCTCCCCCAGTGGCAGTACGCCTTCACCAACTACGGTGTCAGCCCGCAGGCCAAGGTAGGAGAAGAGGGTCTGAGTGTCCCCCGGCCTTCCGGGTCCTCGAAGCATCTTCCTCAGATCGCCCGGCGTGTTTCCCTTTCATTCCCCGTCCCTGCTCACCATTTCTGGTTCCTCTCTAGCAATCTGTCATTTTCTGGAAAACGTATGGGCCTGGGCTGGGGTGGGGAGAAGGGACTGGCTTTGCCATGCACTTGCTGTAGTAACCTAGAGAAAATCACTTGACCTCCCTTGAGCCTTGGTTTCCTCATCTGTCCAATGTCGTTAATAATTCCTGTCCTTCCTCCGTTTCCTCATCCGTCCAATGCTGTTAATAATTCCTGTCCTTCCTCCGTTTCCTCATCCGTCCAATGTCGTTAATAATTCCTGTCCTTCCTCCGTTTCCTCATCCGTCCAATGTCGTTAATAATTCCTGTCCTTCCTCCATTTCCTCATCCATCCAATGCTGTTAATAATTCCTGTCCTTCCTCCGTTTCCTCATCCGTCCAATGCTGTTAATAATTCCTGTCCTTCCTCCGTTTCCTCATCTGTCCAATGTGTTAATAATTCCTATCCTTCCTCCGTTTCCTCAGCCGTCCAATGTTGTTAATAATTTCTGTCCTTCCTCCGTTTCCTCATCCGTCCAATGTTGTTAATAATTCCTGTCCTTCCTCCGTTTCCTCATCCGTCCAATGTTGTTAATAATTTCTGTCCTTCCTCCGTTTCCTCATCTATCCAATGTGTTAATAATTCCTGTCCTTCCTCCGTTTCCTCCTCCGTCCAATGTCGTTAATAATTCCTGTCCTTCCTCCGTTTCCTCCTCCGTCCAATGTCGTTAATAATTCCTGTCCTTCCTCCGTTTCCTCATCTATCCAATGTGTTAATAATTCCTGTCCTTCCTCCGTTTCCTCATCTGTCCAATGCTGTTAATAATTCCTGTCCTTCCTCCGTTTCCTCATCCGTCCAATGCTGTTAATAATTCCTGTCCTTCCTCCGTTTCCTCATCCGTCCAATGTCGTTAATAATTCCTGTCCTTCCTCCATTTCCTCATCCATCCAATGCTGTTAATAATTCCTGTCCTTCCTCCGTTTCCTCATCCGTCCAATGCTGTTAATAATTCCTGTCCTTCCTCCGTTTCCTCATCTGTCCAATGTGTTAATAATTCCTATCCTTCCTCCGTTTCCTCATCCGTCCAATGTTGTTAATAATTCCTGTCCTTCCTCCGTTTCCTCATCCGTCCAATGTTGTTAATAATTTCTGTCCTTCCTCCGTTTCCTCATCTATCCAATGTGTTAATAATTCCTGTCCTTCCTCCGTTTCCTCCTCCGTCCAATGTCGTTAATAATTCCTGTCCTTCCTCCGTTTCCTCATCCGTCCAATGTCGTTAATAATTCCTGTCCTTCCTCCATTTCCTCATCCATCCAATGCTGTTAATAATTCCTGTCCTTCCTCCGTTTCCTCATCCGTCCAATGCTGTTAATAATTCCTGTCCTTCCTCCGTTTCCTCATCTGTCCAATGTGTTAATAATTCCTATCCTTCCTCCGTTTCCTCATCCGTCCAATGTTGTTAATAATTCCTGTGCTTCCTCCGTTTCCTCATCCGTCCAATGTTGTTAATAATTTCTGTCCTTCCTCCGTTTCCTCATCTATCCAATGTGTTAATAATTCCTGTCCTTCCTCCGTTTCCTCCTCCGTCCAATGTCGTTAATAATTCCTGTCCTTCCTCCGTTTCCTCCTCCGTCCAATGTCGTTAATAATTCCTGTCCTTCCTCCGTTTCCTCATCTATCCAATGTGTTAATAATTCCTGTCCTTCCTCCGTTTCCTCCTCCGTCCAATGTCGTTAATAATTCCTGTCCTTCCTCCGTTTCCTCATCCGTCCAATGTTGTTAATAATTCCTGTCCTTCCTCCGTTTCCTCCTCCGTCCAATGTTGTTAATAATTCCTGTCCTTCCTCCGTTTCCTCCTCCGTCCAATGTTGTTAATAATTCCTGTCCTTCCTCCGTTTCCTCATCTGTCCAATGTGTTAATAATTCCTATCCTTCCTCCGTTTCCTCATCCGTCCAATGTTGTTAATAATTCCTGTCCTTCCTCCGTTTCCTCATCCGTCCAATGTTGTTAATAATTCCTGTCCTTCCTCCATTTCCTCATCCGTCCAATGTTGTTAATAATTCCTGTCCTTCCTCCATTTCCTCATCCGTCCAATGTGTTAATAATTCCTGTCCTTCCTCCGTTTCCTCATCTGTCCAATGCTGTTAATAATTCCTGTCCTTCCTCCGTTTCCTCATCTGTCCAATGTTGTTAATAATTCCTGTCCTTCCTCCGTTTCCTCCTCCGTCCAACGCTGTTAATAATTCCTGTCCTTCCTCCGTTTCCTCCTCCGTCCAATGTCGTTAATAATTCCTGTCCTTCCTCCGTTTCCTCATCCGTCCAATGTGTTAATAATTCCTGTCCTTCCTCCGTTTCCTCATCCGTCCAATGTTGTTAATAATTCCTGTCCTTCCTCCGTTTCCTCATCCGTCCAATGTCGTTAATAATTCCTGTCCTTCCTCCGTTTCCTCATCCGTCCAATGTGTTAATAATTCCTGTCCTTCCTCCGTTTCCTCATCCGTCCAATGTGTTAATAATTCCTGTCCTTCCTCCGTTTCCTCATCTGTCCAATGTCGTTAATAATTCCTGTCCTTCCTCCATTTCCTCATCCATCCAATGCTGTTAATAATTCCTGTCCTTCCTCCGTTTCCTCATCCGTCCAATGCTGTTAATAATTCCTGTCCTTCCTCCGTTTCCTCATCTGTCCAATGTGTTAATAATTCCTATCCTTCCTCCGTTTCCTCATCCGTCCAATGTTGTTAATAATTCCTGTCCTTCCTCCATTTCCTCATCCGTCCAATGTGTTAATAATTCCTGTCCTTCCTCCGTTTCCTCATCTGTCCAATGTCGTTAATAATTCCTGTCCTTCCTCCATTTCCTCATCCATCCAATGCTGTTAATAATTCCTGTCCTTCCTCCGTTTCCTCATCCGTCCAATGCTGTTAATAATTCCTGTCCTTCCTCCGTTTCCTCATCTGTCCAATGTGTTAATAATTCCTATCCTTCCTCCGTTTCCTCATCAGTCCAATGTTGTTAATAATTCCTGTGCTTCCTCCGTTTCCTCATCCGTCCAATGTTGTTAATAATTTCTGTCCTTCCTCCGTTTCCTCATCTATCCAATGTGTTAATAATTCCTGTCCTTCCTCCGTTTCCTCCTCCGTCCAATGTCGTTAATAATTCCTGTCCTTCCTCCGTTTCCTCCTCCGTCCAATGTCGTTAATAATTCCTGTCCTTCCTCCGTTTCCTCATCCGTCCAATGTTGTTAATAATTCCTGTCCTTCCTCCATTTCCTCATCCGTCCAATGTGTTAATAATTCCTGTCCTTCCTCCGTTTCCTCATCTGTCCAATGCTGTTAATAATTCCTGTCCTTCCTCCGTTTCCTCATCTGTCCAATGTTGTTAATAATTCCTGTCCTTCCTCCGTTTCCTCCTCCGTCCAACGCTGTTAATAATTCCTGTCCTTCCTCCGTTTCCTCATCCGTCCAATGTCGTTAATAATTCCTGTCCTTCCTCCGTTTCCTCATCCGTCCAATGTGTTAATAATTCCTGTCCTTCCTCCGTTTCCTCATCCGTCCAATGTTGTTAATAATTCCTGTCCTTCCTCCGTTTCCTCATCCGTCCAATGTCGTTAATAATTCCTGTCCTTCCTCCGTTTCCTCATCCGTCCAATGTGTTAATAATTCCTGTCCTTCTTCCGTTTCCTCATCTGTCCAATGTCATTAATAATTCCTGTCCTTCCTCCATTTCCTCATCCATCCAATGTCATTAATAATTCCTGTCCTTCCTCCGTTTCCCCATCTGTCCAACGCTGTTAATAATTCCTGTCCTTCCTCCGTTTCCTCATCCGTCCAATGTTGTTAATAATTCCTGTCCTTCCTCCGTTTCCTCCTCCGTCCAATGTTGTTAATAATTCCTGTCCTTCCTCCGTTTCCTCCTCCGTCCAATGTTGTTAATAATTCCTGTCCTTCCTCCGTTTCCTCATCTGTCCAATGTGTTAATAATTCCTATCCTTCCTCCGTTTCCTCATCCGTCCAATGTTGTTAATAATTCCTGTCCTTCCTCCGTTTCCTCATCCGTCCAATGTTGTTAATAATTCCTGTCCTTCCTCCATTTCCTCATCCGTCCAATGTTGTTAATAATTCCTGTCCTTCCTCCATTTCCTCATCCGTCCAATGTGTTAATAATTCCTGTCCTTCCTCCGTTTCCTCATCTGTCCAATGCTGTTAATAATTCCTGTCCTTCCTCCGTTTCCTCATCTGTCCAATGTTGTTAATAATTCCTGTCCTTCCTCCGTTTCCTCCTCCGTCCAACGCTGTTAATAATTCCTGTCCTTCCTCCGTTTCCTCATCCGTCCAATGTCGTTAATAATTCCTGTCCTTCCTCCGTTTCCTCATCCGTCCAATGTGTTAATAATTCCTGTCCTTCCTCCGTTTCCTCATCCGTCCAATGTTGTTAATAATTCCTGTCCTTCCTCCGTTTCCTCATCCGTCCAATGTCGTTAATAATTCCTGTCCTTCCTCCGTTTCCTCATCCGTCCAATGTGTTAATAATTCCTGTCCTTCCTCCGTTTCCTCATCTGTCCAATGTCATTAATAATTCCTGTCCTTCCTCCATTTCCTCATCCATCCAATGTCATTAATAATTCCTGTCCTTCCTCCGTTTCCCCATCTGTCCAACGCTGTTAATAATTCCTGTCCTTCCTCCGTTTCCCCATCTGTCCAGGAGTGTTAGTTATCCCTGTCCCTCCTGTCCCTACTCTCACATGTTGCAAGGAGCAGTCCACTGGGGAGTTTGCAGGGGAAGTAGGGACCGCCTATTAGCTTGCCCCATCCCAGGGACTCTTAGGAGCTACTGCAGGAGGAAGGGTCAACCACACCGTGGCCTCTGGTTGAGGAGAGGGCGCCATGGGTTCAAGAATGCTTCTCTAGTTTCATGCTTATTAGGGACAATAAAGATTTGCCTTATAAAATGGAAGAAATGATTCAAGAAGGGAAAGATGGAGAGGAGCCAAAGGGTTGGAGCTAGAGTCGAGAGGTTGGCAAGTGAGAGAACGTGGCTCAAGGGAGGGGGATAGACCGAACCCCTGCAGCTCTGTAGAGCCGTCCCCTAGGGTGCCTCTGCCCGGGGCCCTGCTCGCCAGCAGCACGCCCTGGCCCCGAGAGGAGGGACAGCCGGGCCCGTGCTCATCTCCCCCCCCTCTGATCCGTGCCTGTGTGTCCTCCGTGCAGCAGTGGTTCAACATGTACAAGCCCATCACCTACAATACTGCGGTGCTCGCAGAAGAGAGCGACTGCTTCATCAACAAGCTCGACCCCAGCAAGGTGTTCAAGAGTAAGGCCAAACCCGCGGCCCCCTCCCAAAGAGGGGGGACCCCGCACCCTCCGGGCTCCCAGAAGGGATCGTCGAGCTCTTCTTCCACCAAACCTTCCTCTGGAAACCCCGCCAGAAAGTGAGCAGCGTCTGGGAGACGGCCCTTCCCTGGCCCTGGGAGAGCTCCAGGGCGCTCCCCGTCCCTCTCCCGGGACGGCCCGCGGTGCCACCCTCCCTCCAGGGAGCCCGGGGCCGGTCAGTCCCCTCTGGACCTCTGGGCGCTGCTCGGCAGTCGGGCGGCCCACGTGCTCCAGGCCTGCTTCTTACTGCCCGTGCGGGACGTGACACGGCGCGCGTACAGTGGATGGCGTGCGGCTCACCTGAATTGTGGCTGGGTAAAAGCTGTGACAGCGGCTGAAAAGACCCCAAAGCTTTTCCTCGGTGGCACGTCCGCCAAGACCCGTCACTTAGTACCCGGCTGGTTTCTCGCTGTCCGCGGAGCCCACCAAGGAAATGTCCTCTTCCCGGTCTGGGGGGCCTCAGTGTCTCGGGGGGTCTCACCCTTCTGGGAGATGTTTGCCTCGGGAATAAAGTGAAGCTGCTGGCCCTTGTACCCTGCCTCTGCTGACTGCTCCGGAGAGCGCCTCCGGGCACCGGGGGAGGGCAGGAGGAAGGGTGGCCCCGGCCCCAGGGAGGGGCAAAAGTCATCCAGAGCTCTCTGGCGTTAGGGGTTTCAGAGCATTTACGCATCTTCTCTCACTTGAGCCCCGCAACAAGCTCTTATCCCCACCATACAGTCCGACGTTACCCATGCGCCAGTCTGTCTGTGGGAGGATTTGAATTCAAGTCCAACGCCAGAAGGTATGGGCGGGCCAGGAAGAAGGCATAGGGAATGGGGAGAGGAGAATGCTTTGGGGAGAAGGCAATAGAGGGCGGGTCAGAGACAGTATTAGGGGATGAGGTAAAGGCACTGGGGGTGAGAGGAGGAAGTGCAGGAGGTGGGGTTGGAGGGAGAAGGTAAGCAGGGGCTGAGGGCAGCTATTAAGGGGTGGGAGGGAAAAGGGGAAAAGTTGGGGGACGATTTTCGGATGAAGAGGGAGGCTGTCGGGGTGAGGAGGGAGAAGGTGGGCTTTGGGAGGGGGCTGCGAATGAAACAAGTCACTGGGGATGACGTCTCAGGTCAGAAGCCCGAGTGCCAGCACAGCGGGCCGAAAGCTGTGGAGACCAGAAGCCTCTAGGGAGGACGCACAGACCGTCTCTGCCCACCGTGCCAGCACCAAGACCTGGTGTCGGTCAGTACACGAAGCGCTTCCGCGTGCCGGGCCCTGGGCCGCTAAGTGCGGCCCTCCAGGCCCGGAGGGAGGTCCGGATTATCTGGAGTCTGCTGGGAGGGGCCCGAAGCGTCCTCCGGGACCAGGAGACCCGAGCGAGCGCTCACTAGCCACCTTGGGCAGGGCCTTCCGGCCCCACATCCCTGGGATGCTCCCCAGATGCTACCACTGCCGCGCTGGCCTGGAGCATTGCTTTCAGGGTGGTGGGAAAATCCGTGCATGCTTTGACATCCCATTCTCCAGCTTCCTCTCAAACACACCCAGAGCCGTCCTAGACTTTTCCTAGGATTCTCAGAGCATCTTCCGGTCGGGCGGCTGACCTAGAGCCCCTTTGGAGCACCCAGGCTCTCTGCGAAGACTCCCCGAGGACAGTGGGGAGAAAAATGAGTGTGGCCCGCCTTCTGCCTCTCGACACGAGGCAGGATGAGCCAGCATCCCTTCCCATGGACCGAAAGGCCTCCGTAGCCCAATTCCTTCATTTTACAGCTAGCCCAGAGGCCAGGCCTTTCCTCCAGATCCTCACGTCCAAATCTAGCCCTTCTCCACTGGGCTCTTCTGCCTCAAACTTGGACATAACGGCTAATTTAATTCCCCAGTTGTTTGGCTCAGCCAGATAGCCACAGCCTTTCTTAGACTTCTGGCTCACACGGTTTCCTCAGGAGGATGAGGGTGTGTGTGGGGGAGGAAATCCCTGTTTTTGAAGGGGTTTTAAAACCCCCCAACAAATTTAGTTTTAAAAAGTTGGTTCCTTGGGCAAGTCATTGAACCCCCAGTGCCTAGCCCTTACCTCTCTTCTGCCTTGGAACTAATAATGCACAGTGTTGAATCTGGAAGAGGGAAGGTGAGGGTTTTTATTTATATATTTGTTTATTTTTTAAACCCGTACCTTCCAACTTGGAATCAATACTCTGTATTGGCTCCAAGGCAGAAGAGTGGTCAGGGCCAGGCCATGGTGGTCAAGTGACTTGCCCAGGGTCACCCAGCTGGGACGTGTCTGAGGCCAGATTTGAACCCAGGACCTCCCATCTCTGGGCCTGGCTCTCCATCCACTGAGCCACCCACTTGCTCTCGGGTGAGGGTTTTTAAATAAATTAAAATAAAATGTGTTTCCTCATCTTCCCATCCTCTTTCAGTTTAAAAGGGGGAAAAAAACAAACCACCTCCTTTGTAGCAACTAAGCATATTCAAACAAAACAAATCACATTGTCCGCCCCTGTCCAAAATAATGGGTCTTTCTATGCCCCTTGAATCCATCCCTCTTCTGACAGGAAGTGGGCAGCCTGCTTCATCTCAGACCTCTGGAATTATGGCTGGTCACAGCACGGAGACTTTCAAGGGTATCTCTCTGGACCGTGGACGTCGGCTCCCCCCCCTCCCCCCAGCTAGGTCCTTCTTCATCAGGTATCTACTGTTTATCAGTCCTCCCCCAGGCCCCCTGCAGAGGATTCCCCATCATCCTGGCAAGTCGGGAATCCCCAACAAGTGGCCTCACCTCTTCACCTTCAGTCCTAGTCGAGGAAGGCCAGGCGAGAGAACGTTCAAAGAATTGTCCCCTTGCAAGAAGGAGACATTCAAAGGAGCAAGAAAGAAAGGGGGGGAAATGAAGGCGTCTGTCCGGCTGAGACGGCCTCCCTGGGTGTCTGGCCAAAAAAAAAAAGGTTTCTCTTTACAACGATAACTCGGCGACCCTGTAACGTGTTCTGCTGGTTCTGAAGCTCGCTTCATGGCATCCATCCGTCAGGTATCCCGAGGTTTCTCTGAAGCCGTGTCTTTCAGGTGCTCCTTTACATTCTCCTATCTTGATGTCAATCCCAGCAAAGGTTACAAAGTGCTTCAAAACGACCAGGCGATGGTTAATCTGCCCACAAACGGGGAGCATGAGATTCGATTTGATTTCGCTTTTCAATAGGAACTCCTCAAAGTCGACAATTTCCCTCAGTTCTATGAAGTAGATTGGGCTAATATTAGCCCTAGTGGAGAGACAGCTTGGCAGTAGGCCTAGCAAGCCTGCTTTGGAGCCAAGAAAGACAGCCCTGGATCCCCCGCCTCCTGCCTGGGCCGCCTTGATGAAGTTCCTTTCCCTCTGAGTCCCCCCGGCTAGGGTTTGGGGTCAGACCCAGATGGAAATGGGGAGTTAGAAAAGCACACGTTCGTTCACATGATGTTTTACTGGCTTTTTATCTTGTTAAACATTTTCTCAGTTGCATTTTAATCTGGTTCTTGCTTTACTGGAGAGTTCTACAGTAGGCAAAGCTTCTTTTAAGTCTGGTCTAAAAAAAGTCCCACCTTCTACAGGGAATTTTTTCCAACCCCTCTTACTTCCAGTGCTTCCCCCTTTTAAATCATTTCCTATTTATCCTGTATAGAGCTTGCTTGGGGCAGCTAGGTGGCACAGTAGATAGAGAGCCAATCCTGGAGTCAAGAACACTCATCTTCCCGAGTTCAAATCTGGCCTCAGACACTTGCTAGCTAGAATGTACAAGTCACTTCACTCTGTTTGCCTCAGTTTCCTCCCCTGTCAAATGAGCTGGGGAAGCCAATGGCAAGCCACTCCAGTGTCTTTGCCAAGAAAACCCAAATGGGATCTTGAAAAGTCAGATATAATTGAATATATATATGATATATATCCATATCACAGAATTTAAACTATATTCATATTATATAATTTAAAATATATGTTAAGACAAAAAAGATAAAATATGTTATATAATTTAAAATAGATATTCATATTATGTAATTTAATAGATATCCATATTCTATAATTTAATAGATATCCATATTCTATACTTTAAAATAAATTCATATTATATACTTTTATATTTCTATAAATGTATTTATATGATATAATTTATATCATAATTTTAAATATACACATATTGTTTTAAATATATTCATAAATAAATTCTATATATTTAGATTTTTATTTTTATCATCTTTATATTACATGTTATATTATATATTTTATTATTACATTAAATTTTTATTTTTTTTATATATTGTGAAGATTGGATTTGGCTATCTCCTCATTGTAACAATGAAGGTACTTAGCTTCTTCCTTTATTGGGAAGATTGAATTGTAATCCCTTCTATTTTTAGATTTTAATCACCAAAGTGTCAACTCAGTATTTAAAGTAGATCTACCCATTTTAACTACAAAAAGGTGTTAACTAACCAAAAAAGGTGTTAACTAACTACAAAAAGAAGGTTAACTAACAAAAAAAAAGGTATTAACGAACCACAAAGGCTTTAACTAACTTCAAAAGGTGTGAATACCCATTTCATACATTGAATGGGCAGTCCTGGAGAGGAGCATCTGCTGGGATTCGTAGATGTAAAATTTAGGGGAGGTGACACAAGAGAAAAAGGTCTTTAAATAGAGGAAACAGAGGCACACAAGGATCAATATAGAGAATTCAGTCACTGGGAGTTGGACTGAAAGAATCAGTCACTCAAAGCTGGACTGGAAGATAGACACTTGAGGAGAGACTGGAAGACAGACACTCAGACTTGGAGTGAAGACAGTTGGCTGTGGAACTGGACCCCTAGAGGAGCTTGTGCAGGAGACCTCAGACTGCTTTCTTTTTAGACTGTCACTATGGTGAGTGAAAGGCTGACTTAGTTTCCTTGCCTTTCTGGAGGTGTGAACCTCCAAGAAAAGTCCATCATCTTGAGACTCCTTTTCCCTGATTAGGGCCTTAGAATTTCTACCTGGCTCAGAGGAAGCTGGAGTTTTCTCTCTCTCTCATTCCTTAATATCTTCCCTTTATTGTAAATAAAACTTCCATAAATTCCATTCTACTTTAGTAATTCATTTTAGGATTTAGAAATTAAATCTCTGGCAACCACCAATTAAATATTCAGAGTCCAACCATAATAAATTTAACATTTCGATATACATTTACACAATGTTATTATTTTATTAAAATTTTATTTATATATTATATAATGTAATATATATACAATATGTTCTATTATATTAAATTTTATTTTTATGTACAACATACATTACATCTGTATGTAATGTATAAATAATATTTATGTTTTATTATATTAAAATTTTGTTTTATATTATATACATATATATATATATAAAATGTGTGTGTGTACACACACACACATACACATATGCTGTCTATCCCCCTTAGATTGTTAGGTCTTTGTGGGTGAGAACTATATTTTGCCTCTTTTTGTATCCTAGCACTTAAAGAGTGCCTGGCCTATAAGAGCTTAATATTGATTGACTGATAAGCAACTCTCTAAGACTATAAATTTACAGAGAAAATGGCAGAAGTTTTCTCACTAGTTCCCAATACCTATGAAATCATAGGTCTGTCTAGTGAGTATAGAACTTTCAAGTTTACAGATCACTTTCCTGTGGATTATGTAGGGACAGCCAGGTGGCACAGTGGATAGAGCACTTGGGCCTAGAATCAGGAAGATCTGAGTTCAAATAGGGGCTTGGACACTTACTAGCTGTGTGATCTGAGGCAAGTCACCCAACCCCTATTTGCCTCAGTTTCCTCATCTGTAAAATGGGGACCCACTGGAGAAAGAAATAGCAAACCACTTCAATATCTTTGCCAAGAAAACTTTGTCCATGGGATCATGAAGAGGCAGATTACGACGACTAAACAACAATATTGGGGGCAGCTGGGTAGCTCAGCAGAAATTGAGAGCCAGGCCTAGAGACTGGAGATCCTAGGTTCAAATGTGACCTCAGACACTTCCCAGCTGGGTGACCCTGGGCAAGTCACTTAACCCCCATTGCCTAGCCCTTACCACTCTTCTGCCTTAGAGCCAATACACAATATTGACTCCAAGACAAGGTAAGGGTTTAAAAAAAATAAACAAAAAAAAAAACACAACAGTTTTATTATCTTTATTTTATAAATAAGGAAATGAAGGTTCAGAAAAATGAAATAACTTGTGAAGATGTACATATGGTTTATTTTAACTAAGGAAAGGGGGGAATTGGGGGCCAACCTCTAGAGAAATGTATCTCTCTCTACTAGGAGTAAAAAGGATAGTGTTCTCTACCAGGACAGAGCCAGAACTCGTGAGTTGGGTAAAGAACAGCTGTCTAGAGATGCAATGATCTGGCCAATCCTGAAAGACTTTGGCTGGGGGCAGGCTATCCAGAGATAGAGCTGTTGGAGTCATCTTTCACATCCTTGTATTGTTTTTGGTTTTATTTGGGGATCTGGGCTCTGCAGGACTTTGCTCTTACATCAGGGACCAACCTGGAAGTGTGTTTTGCATGACAATTAAAAAAATCTGTCTAGAGCTAAAGGCGCCACCTTGGCCCCCAACGCATGGAATTCCACAGGGAAAGCCCAGGAACAAGTGAGTCTCAAGCCAAAGGAGTAAGGTTCAGGTGGCGGCGCCAAACAGAGCATGTTAAAATAGTTAAGCACTGAATGACAATTGTGTGAATTCTCTCTTCCTCTCAGCTTCCTTCCTCCATTTTCATTAATAGACCAGTTGGCTGGGCAACCAGCCCTCCACTTCTTAGCTCCTACCAAAAGGAGCATTGTCTCGGGCCAGGGCCAGGAATCTGGGCATCGCTTGGTTTCCTTGAGATTTTTGTTCTCTAAATTAGTGGGTTGAATTGTGTTCATTTTCCCCCTTGGGTTAGGGGTGGGAGGAGAATAGGGAAGATTGTTTACCAAGTGCTTTATAATCTTTTTTTTAAACCCTTTCCTTCTGTCTTAGAATCAATACTAAGTATAGGTTCCAAGGCAGAAGAGCAGTAAGAGTGAGGCAGTTGGGGTTAAATGACGTTCCCAGGGTGACACAGCTAGGAAATGTCTGAGGGCAGATTTGAACCCAGGACTTTCCGTCTCCAGCCTTAGCTCTCTATCCACAGAGCCACCTAATTTCCCCTTCATCAGTAGGATGAAACAAAGGCTGTTCCATAACCTAGGAGAGGGGATTCTTACATGTGGGGGAAACAAACACAAACCACAAATTCTGTCCTCAGAAACTTGTGGAATACCCACTCCTCTTCCCCACCCTCACCCGTCACCCTTGCTTGGATTTGAAATCAAGCCACTGGGGCTCAAATCCCAACTCCAATATTTGGTGTGTGACTGTGGGCAAGTCAACTGAACCCAAACCTCAAGACTTCATCCCATGTTGTCCCTGATCCTCTGGAAAAATAAAGGACAAACAAAATGGGAAGAATAATTCTTGCACCACCTAGCTCACAAATAATAATAAAGGCTCTGTAAACATATACATTGGAGTCATTCTTCACATTATGACTGATATCCTTCTTGACCACAGAGCAATGCCCCGAGTTCTATGTTTCCTTGGCCGTTTCCTCCTTTTCCCCCCAGACCAGCACCCAAATGAATGGCTGTGGTAGTCCCCCACACCTCGCCTTCATCTTCCTACTCTCCATTTCTTCTTTCTTCTTTTCTGGAAGTTTTCCTGTCCTGTGCTCGGAGAGAAGGGGCCTAACCAGCCAAGCCCCAGCACTTCCTGGCTTGACCGATCTCTCACCCTCTTGGACTCCTTCTTTGCCTTTTTCCTCTTGGCTTTTTTGGGTCAACATTCGATTATTAAGCTTCTGAGGTGTGCCAGAAATTGTGTTACACGGTGGGTTTCACAAAGAAAGGTAAAAAAGTCCTGCCCTCAAGGAGCTCATGCTCTAATAGGGAAACCGTCACATAAACAACATCTCTGCCCAGAATCCCCACAGAAGCTGGGCATTAGCATTGGGGATGGGGGGGGGGGCAGGAAAGACTTCCCGTAGATTTTGGCATTTTAGCTGAGACTTGAAGGAAGCCAGGAGGCAGAGAGGAGGAAGCACTCTGGGCATGTACCAGATGGGCCAAGCTCAGGGCGTCTGGTACAAGGAACAGCAAGAAAAGAGGATTACCTGGGGAGGAGGGCAGGGGTCAAAACAGGAAATATCTGTGGAAGAGAATTAGGAACCAGACCTTTTGGGGTGGGTGGTGGGAAGAGGGGAGAAGGGAGAAAAAGAGAGTGAAAGAGAGAAGGAGAGGGGTGGAAAGTTGTGAAAGATAACAGAAAAAGTGAGACAGAGAAGGAGAAAATTTTTTGATGGAGGAAAGATTTTGGGACATGGTTCCTGTACAGTCCTCTGGTTGGGAAGCAGAGCCATCTGGTTCATTTTCTTTTCTTTTAAACCTTACCTTCCATCTTAGAATTAATAGCAAGTATCAGTGACTAGGCAGAAAAGCAGTTAAGGGCTTAGGCAATGGGAGTTAAGTGACTTGCCCAGAGTCACACAGCCAGGATGTATCTAAAACTACATTTGAACCCAGGGTTTCCTGTCTCCAGGCATGGCTTTCTGTCCACTGAGCCACAGAGCTGCCCCTGGTTCCTTTTCAGTGGGATGAAATAAAAGCTGTTCCATAACCAGCATTAAGAAATTCTTACATCTGGGGAAAACTTAAATACAAACTATAACTATGAAGCCTTATTTTAGAGATTATCTTCAAATGATTACATGTAAAGGAAATGGGCAAGAGAAGAAAGAAACTAGGCCTCTCAAGGGTCAGTCTACCTCCAGGATTATACCCAAACATCGTTCAGAGTTCCCAAGGCGACCTGGCTCCTATTTCACATTGATAATACGTACTTTTATTCAACTAAAACATCGGCTAGTTGCCTACAAATATAAGACATCGTGCTGGGGGCTGGAGTGGACTTCACGAAGCAGGGAAACCTCCCCAGAACTGCTGCCCCTCTCCTTTCATGGGATCATAGATGCAGAACTAGAAGGACCTTAGAGCACATATTAAAAGTCCTCTCCACCGCTCAAGGCTTCTTTTTTCCTTAAAGACAAATGTTACAAGGGAATCACTTTAAAAGACTGATATATATTATAATTTAAGGTCGCCAAGGAATCAGCTATGTAATTCCTAAATGAAAACTCAAGTCAGCCGTCAGCCGTCAGCCTTTTTTGGAGTATTAATTACAATAGGAGTAAGAAAGGAATTAGAGATATATATATAGAGAGAAGGGAATAGGGCTTAAATACCCCTTCTGTTTAGGCTGGGCCAAAAGGCCCAAGCCCTTAGATAGCTGGGGCAAAGAAAAAAGATCAGTCCCTATTACTCACGTGTCCAAAATGGAGAAACAGTCTCAGAGGCCCCCACCTTCAGCTTCCTTCAGAGCAAGCTTCCTCAGAGCCCAGGAACCACACCGCTCAAAAACTCCACCACCTCCAGTCTCCAGACCCTCCTATCTTTAAGGACACCATCCAAGTTGCCTCAGTCCTCACATCTACCAATCACTCTTCATCAATTTCCCTGTCAATGGAGGCTCTCGCTTAACCCAGGACCGCCCAGAGGTTTCTGGCTTTTGCACATGTCTGTTAAAGGTCATATTTTCAAATGATTAAATCTTTACTCCTTTGCTACAGCCCTTTCTAAATCCTGTTAACCTGAGTAGGGTAGAGATTGGAATAATTAAATTTTGATCTAGGCTGCAGCCCTTACTCAATCCTATTAGGACTGAATAGGGTGGAGATTTATTCCAAGTATCTCCATTGTATCAATTCTAAAATCAATCAAGACTCAAA
Organism: Monodelphis domestica; assembly: GCF_027887165.1. Lineage (NCBI taxonomy): Eukaryota > Metazoa > Chordata > Mammalia > Didelphimorphia > Didelphidae > Monodelphis > Monodelphis domestica. Next base: position 277,551,585 of record NC_077233.1, on the reverse strand, counting down.
GAAATTCCTGTTCTATGCTTAAGCATAGGTCAAAGCCCTTTCCATTGTTCAGCAAAGGGTTTCTGTCCTAAAGTAATCTTAAGAAGGGAAGAGAAGGAACCTCCCATGCCAATGGGGTTCACATTCCAATAGACTATCAGTAAGAAATTTTCCAAGTATGAAATATCCCAATGGTGAAATTTCCTACATTTATAAGTCTAAGGAATTTTGAGGTTTACACAAACTAACCAACAGCCAAGTATTGCTTCCACGGCTGAAGAGCAGTAAGGGCTAAGCAATGGGGATTAGGTCCCAGGTCCTCCCATCTTCAGACTAGAGCTGGTGCTCTATCCACTGTGCTACCTAGATGCCCCTCTCCCCCTAAATCTTGACCATAAGTGATCTTTCCCCCTCAGAGTCCCGAGAACACTTACCATCTATGTGATGATACTTACCCTCTGCTGGCCCACAGTAGAGGTAGGCCTTTTTTCATTTAAAAATTTGTTACTCCCTCTTTCCCTCCCCTCCGAACACTACAGAAGGCATCATTTGTCAAAAAGATATGTATATCTTTGTTTTTTATAAAGCTACGTCTTACTTCTGTTTATCAGTTCTTTCTCTGGATGTGGACATGCACAAGTCATTCTTCAAACACTAGTTCTCTTGGATCTGCCCATTTATTCTTCATGATTTCATGCAGGTCTTTCCATGTTTTTTCTTTTTTTTAAGCCCTCACCTTCCATCTTGGAATCAATACTGTGTTCCAAGGGAGAAGAGTGGCAATTGCTAGGCAATGGGGGTCAAGTGACTTGCCCAGGGTCACACTGCTAGGAAGTGTCTGAGATCAAATTTGAACCCAGGACCTCCCATCTCTAGGCCTGGCTCTCAATCCACTGAGCTACCCAGCTGCCCCCTTTCCATGTTTTTCCAAAATTAACCTGCTTGTCTTTTCTTATGGTGTACTAGGATTTCATCACAATCATATGCCACAATGTGGTTAATCGTTCCCCAGTTGATGGACATCCCTTCAATTTCTAGGTCTTTGTCAGCACAAAGAGAGCTGCCATAAATATTTTAAAACACATGGGTTCTTTTCCCTTTTCCCTGCTCACCTCAGAAAATAAACCCAATAGTAGTATTATTGCTGGGTCAAAAGATAGCCACAGTTTTATAACACTATAATTCCAGGTCACTTTCCAAAATGGTTGGATCAGTTTACAGTTTCACCAACAGTGTATTAGTGTCCCTAGTTTTCCAACATTTGCCATTTTTGCCAATCGCATAGGTATGAGCTATCTCAGCATTGTTTTGACTTGTATTCCTCACCCAAATCACTTAAGATGGAGGCACCCAAATAGGAGATGCCAAGGACCTGATTCTGGGAGATAGGACACCTGCCCAGCCATGGATGTTCTGAGGTGCCCTACCACTTGCCAGCTTTCTTTCCATTGGCTATTGTGAAGATGGGATTGGCTCTCTCCTTGCCTACTTTTAAATTTAATCAACCAAAAGTGTGAACACCTCTACTTAACACTAAGTAGGGGATGTCCACAAGCTACTTACTAAAGTGGGTGACAACTCCAGAACTAATCTCTCCAGAAGCCAGGAAAGGAGGGTCAGCTTTTCACTCACCTAAGCTGAAGCTCCAAAGGGAGAAGATCAGGAGCAGTCTTACCAGAGCAGTCCAAGAGCTGGAACCCCAGGTTGAAGTTGTAGCTCCAAGTTGCAGTGTCCCAGTCCCAGACCCTCTAACCCAAAAATTCAGGAAGAAGACCTCTTGCATAGGAAGCTCATCATCTTTTATAGTCCTTTTTTATGTTACTTCCTGTCCATTCCTCCATGTTATGAGGACCAATTGCAGTCTTTAAATTTGCTTAACACTGCCCAGGGGGTAGTCAGTTGCTTCTGGAGTTATCAACCACTTTTGTAAGTGGCTTGTGGACCTCCCCTACTTAGTGTTAAGTAGGGGTGTCTACACTTTTGGTTGATTAAATTTAAAAGTAGGCAAGGGGAGAGTCAATTCCATCTTCACGCTATGTAGCCAGAATTGCCTGTCTTTAAAACTATCTTACTGAGATATTCTCTTTTCTTTCTTTCTTTTTTTTTTTGGTCAGCATCCAAGACTAAGGCCTATAGTTCACTTATTGAAAATGATACCATGAAATAATGTAGGAAAAGGCCTGAACGTCACTTTTCCCCTCCCTTCAGACATGTGGCCTCTGAGAGATGGACTTGGGGTTTGGGTCTGTTTCCTTGGTCCATTTCAGTTCTAGGTCCTTTGAGTCATAGGGGTCTTGGAGCCCAAAATTCCAGGCTAGATGCTGCATCCAGATCAGCAGAGAAGCCCTGAGAAGAAGCCACGGTCTCAGGATACAAACTGGGGTGGGACTGGGGGTGGGGGATGGGGGTGGAGTGGGGAAGTCTCTTCTGGGCTTAGAATTTGGTGGAACTAATGATGTGGAGAAACTGAATTAAACCGTGGGCTTCCACAGCTACATAGGTCGTGGTCATCCACCTTCCTCCACTACCCCCTGCCCATACAGGGACCTGACACAGGCCAACATACAATGGATAGCATGTTGCTCACTCCTGGATTATTGCTGGGTAAAAGCTTTGACAGCTGCTGAAAAAACCCAGATCCTTTGGCTGTAGAATTGCCAGTTTGATACCCTGCTTGTTTTTCATCATTAAAGGAGTTACACCAAGAGAATGTCCTCTTCCTGGTCTCTGGGGGGTTTTCACCTCTCAGTGTCTGAGAGGGCCTCATCCTTCGGTGCTTTGCTGCTGAATCAGAAATGTTGGCCTCTGGAATAAAAGCGAGCCTGCCTGGCCATTTTACACTGCCTCTGCTGACCGCTCCAGAGAGCTCCTCTAGTGCACCGGGGGCACGCTCATTTCAGAGCAAGGGAGCCGGGAGAGTGCAGAGCAGAGTCCAGCCTGGGTGTGTGCATGGCAGGAGGTAGGGTGGCCCCATCCCTCACAAAGGGGCAAAAGTCATAGTCAGTTATCTGGTGTATTCTAGTTTTCAAAGCATTTACATATTTTCTCTCATTTGAGCCCCACAACAAATTTGCAAAGTAGGTGCTATTATCCCTTTTTTTAAGTCTGAATTTTCCCACAGGGCCAGTCTGAGGCGGGATTTGAACTCAAGGTGTATTGGTTATAACTTCATCTCTCTAAGTAAAGCCACCAAAAAGGTATTGGCAGACTGGGAGGGGGAAGATAAGGGGTGAGAGTTGGAGAAGGTATTAAGGAGTGGAGAAGGAGGGATTGGGGGGGATAGAGGGCATTAGGGGGAGAAGGTATTGGGGTGGGAGCAAAGTACTGAGATGGAGAGGAGGAAGGCTTTAGGGGTTCGAGGGGGAGGAGGAGAGGGAGACAAATGAAATAAGCCCCACCTGGAGAATGGTGGGGAGAAAAATGACCAGGAAACATGGGGGTGACTAGATTCTGCATCTCTACATGATGCAAGATGAGCCAGCATCCCTTCCCATGGCATCTTGGGTCAGAAACCGAAGCTCCAGCAGAGTGGACAGAAAGCTGTGGGGATGACATGGCAGCTTCTAGGGAGGAATTCTAGACACTCCTCTCCCCACCACGTCAGCACCAAGTCCCGGGAACTCTGGTCAGTCAGTCAGTCACCAAACACTAAGTGCTTCCCTGGGCTTGGAGTCATGAGGCGGCTTCGGTTTCCGCCCTCCGGCCTCCCTTGGGAACCAGGAGATCCAAGCTCTCTCCTCCTTCGGACACTGACTAGCCCATGACCTCGTGTCCGTTATCTCTGGGATACTCCCCCAAGTCTGTAACTGCGGTGAACCTCACAATCCGAAAGGAATTGTTTCCATAGTTTTATTTGTGTTTTTTTCCAAGTATAGTTTTTATTTCATAATCATAAACTTAACTCTGTTGTCTAGCTAGACTGTGTAAAGGAAAGGGGAGATGAAATCCAGAGGTAATGCAGCACATGAGAGCAACAAGGATTATTCCGAGCGGATGGGCGTCAGGAGTGCTCTCGTGGCCTCTCTCCGGCTGCAGAGGATTGCTTTGGGGGATAAGACCAAAAAAGAAAAAGAAACAGAAACGAAACCTTATGTGAACTGTCCACAGTTGGAAATGACGACCTTCCTACTGGTCCTGCCATCCCGAGAACCGAAACTCTCCATGATTTCCACAATGTTCATGCCGGTTTTCACTTGGCCAAAGACCACATGCTTGCCGTCCAACCAGTCCGTCTTATCAGTACAGATGAAAAATTGGGAGCTGTTTGTATTGGGTCCAGAATTTGCCATGGACAAGATGCCCGGACCAGAGTGCTTCAGGATGAAGTTCTCGTCAGGAAACGTGTCCCCATAGATGGACATGCCCCCTGTGCCATTGTGGTTCGTGAAGTCGCCACCCTGGCACATGAACCCAGGAATGATTCTGTGAAAGTAGGATCCTTTGTAACCGAACCCCTTCTCTCCGGTGCTCAGGGCACGGAAGTTTTCTGCCGTCCTTGGAACTGTGTTAGCAAAGAGCTCAAAAGTAATCCGGCCCAGAGGCTCTTCGTCAACGGTGATGTCGAAGAACACGATGGGGTTGCCCACGGCTTCAGATGACATGTCTGTGAGCATCCGAAAGGGGGCCTCAGAGAGGTGCTCTATGGATGGCTTGAATTGGAGGGCTTTCAACGGCATCTGATGCTCCTGTTTTCATTGTTTTAGAACAGTTCATCCAATTCTTTTTATATACTGCTCTTGTTCTTCACACTCACACGCACACTCACACACACACACAAGACCTGGGTGCTAAGAAGGGTCTACTTCCCCACCCGAGAACAGTGGGGAGAAAAGCGCCCATGAAACATGGGGGTGACTAGATTCTGCTTCTCTACACGAGGCAAGATGAACCAGCATCCCTTCCCATGGACCCAAAAATGAATTTCTAGGATCATAAAAGGGCCTGGCTAGTCCAATTCCTTCATTTTACAGATAGCCCAGAGAGGGGATCAACTGACTGAAGCCAGGATTTTCCTCCAGATCTTCAAGTCCAAATCTAGCCCTTTTCCACTGTGTTAATCAAACTTGGACATGGTTGGGTGGGTTTTTTAGGTAACTAATTTAATTCCCCAGTTGTTTGGCTCAGCCAAATAGCCACAGCCATTCTTAGACTTCTAGCTCACACTGTTTCATCAGGAGGATGAGGGTGTGTGTAGAGGAAGAAATCCCTACTTGAAGAAGTTTGAAAAAAAAAAGACCCCAAATTTAGAAGTTAAAAACATTTTTTCAATAAAAAAAGTATTTTTTTCTTTTCCCTTCCAGCATTCTCCCAATTAAAAAAAAGAAAAACACAGCCTTTGTAACAACTAGGTATAATCAAGTAAAACAAATCATATCCATGTCCAAAAAAAAAAAAAGGTGTTCTCATGATCCTTGAGTCATTTCTCCTCTGACAGGAAGTGGGCAGCCTGCTTCATCTCAGACCTCTGGAATTATGGCTGGATCAGAGTTCTGGAGACTTTCAAGGGTATCTTTCCGGATCATGGACCCAGGCTCCTCCCCACAGCTAGGTGAGGAAGGACTCCTTCCTCATCAGGTATCTACTGTTTATCAACCATCACCTGCTCCCCCCTTCAGTGAACTCCCCCCATTATCCCAGCAAGTTGTAAGGCGAGGTCCCCAGAGTTTCCAAAACAAGCGGTCCACCTATTAACGTTTCCATTTTCCACTTTGATCTCCTTGGCCAGATCACTCTAACTCTCTGGGTCTATGAAATAAAGGGGTTGAAACTAAAGGACCCTTACACCCTTCAAACTCTAAATCTGTGATCCCAGGATCTATCTTCCTTAAGCTTCTCCCTCAGTACCCCAAATTTCATCACTAGAGATTTTTTTTAAAACCCTCACCTTCTGTCTTGCAGTCAATACTGTGTATTGGCTCCAAGGCAGAAGAGTGGTAAGGGCTAGGCAATGGGGGTCAAGTGACTTCCTCAGGGTCATACAGCTAGGAAGTGTCTGAGGCCAGATTTGAACCCAGGAACTCCTGTCTCTGGGCCTAACTCTCAATCCACTGAGCTACCCAGCTGCCCCCACCACTAGAGATTTAAAGAAGGTATTGGTACACATTCTGGCTGACCCTTTGTCTGGTAAAGGTTGAGAAATTGGCTCAGATTATTCCTTTAATCCCTTTTTTAAAAATCCAAGATTATTATTTAATGCTTTGCTTTCTTAAGTCTCTTCTCCTAAGTGGCACATTTCCCTGGAAGGGAGACCACCCTTCAGTCCCCAATACCCCCAAGGTATTATGAGATACTTTCTCCAGGCCAAAAGGGTCCAGGGTTGCAGGATTGGGACTCAGGGGTAGAATACTGAAAGGGACCTAAAGGATATAGAAAAAATAAAATAAGGCACCTGTCGGGATCAACTGTTTTTAGAGAGGGAATCCTAGCCCAACGACACTCAGTGAAGAGAGGCTTCCTTGGGATGACTTTATTTGTCTTGGTGTCACATATATGTATCTTCCTCTTCCTCTTCGATTTTACTAGACTTATAGGAAGAGGGTAAATATGGAGATTGATAAGGAGCCTGGGGAAAATCATTTTTTAAACCAGTGGACTTGGGAAGAGGAGACTGGGGAGGGACAGTGGGATGATGAGGTGTGTGTACAATCACCTTCTGCTTCATGGGCTGCAGGACTCGAGGCTTAGGCAGGATATGCTCCACACTTCGCTGCTGAGGACGGTTGCTGGGTCCAACAAAGATCAGGTAGGTGATGCCACCCATGAGGGCCCCCAGTGGTGGGGCAACCACAGGGACCCACCACCAGCTCTCTCCAGCTCTGCAAGGGGGACAGAAAGAAAAGTCAAGGATGAGACTGAGGCACAGGTGAGAAGTCCTAGGAAGGTCCTCAGGAGCCAGATCAAGTTTGACTCCCTCCCCTCCACTCCAAGTCCTTCCTTCCGTCCTCCCTTCCTCCCTTCCTCCCTCCCTCCCTCCGTCTCTCTGTCTCTCCCCTCCCCTTCCCCATCTCTCTCAAAAGGCTCAAAGAGTTTAATTGGGGGCATAGAGATGTGAACGACTTCTTGTTAAGGTCGGAATAGAGAGTAGGTAGGTCTTCCTGACTCTGAACCATTCTATATTGTCGATTCTGGGAGAGCAGCTTCATGGATCGGGCCATTGTGGGGGAAACTGAGGCTCTATCTTATCTAGGGGCTGGGCCCCTTCAGAAGAGAGCGTGGAGGGAAAGGAGAGTAGAGCTTGGAGTCAGGCCCACCTCTGCACAGCCACCCTGCAACCATGAGAGCATCATTCCAAACCTTGGAACCCCCAGGTTTGTGCTGGCAAAGGGGAGGGGGGGGGGGAGGGAGGGGAGGAGAAATGCCACCCAGGAATGATTGTTAAATTGAACTGAACTGAACGAAATGGAATTACGTGAAGACTTCATTGCCCCAGCCTGCTATGCTTGTGAAGATCCTCGGGGGCAGATCCCTGGCTGGGTTGATGGGGTACCCCGTGTTCATGCCCAGGGAAATGCCGATGGCGACTACGAGGATGCCTATGACCAGCGCGTGGGTCCCATGCAGAGCTGGGCTGTTCTTCTTGTCAGTGATGGCCAACACGCACAGCTGGAGCAAGCCAGTTAGGAATATCTATGGAAACAAAAGGGGAAAAGAACGGACTTTGGAGACGCTCCCTAGAAAACGGGGACCTGCTATTTCTGCCTGAATTCTCCCCTGTGGCGAAGAGCCCGCGGGGGATGCCGGGACTTGAGAGAGAAGTTCAGTAAGGGCTTAGGAACTCCCAGATGGAGTCTCAGTATGAGGTTTCACTCATTCATTTATTCCTTCAACAAGGAGTTCTTGTTACCATGCTAGCTCCTCGGGATAAAGGAAATGAGACCTCCAGGAGCCTACAATCGAATAGAGAATGCAAATAAACATAATACATATTTGAGTACCCCATACTCAAATGAGTTCCCGGGGGAAGCTGTGCTTTAGTGGAAGGAACACCAGATGTGAAGTCAGAAGATCTGGGTTCAAATTCTAGCTCATTAACTTACTGTGTCCCCTTGGGTAAATTATTTCACCTTTGTAGGACTGAAGAATTTCCTCATCTCTAATATGAGTTGAGTAAAATGATCCCTAAGGCTCCTTTCTGTCATAGGTCATTTTGCTTCTCAAAGCCTCCTCAGTTTCCCTGTCTATAAAATAGCAGAATTACATATACTCTGCCAACTTTTCAGGGTAGTTGTAAGAATCAGATGAGATAAGGTATGTGTAAGGGCTTAGCAAATTGTAAATCATCATATAAATTTCATCTATTAGCATTATTATGAGAGCATCATGTCCTAAGGCAGCAATACCATAAAGGAGTAACTTTGGAGTCAGCAAGATCTGGGTTCAAATTCTACCTTTTAACACCCATATGGGCAGCTATGTGACTCTGGAAAAGTGCCCCAAGAACATTATTCCAAGAATATAAATTGTAGAACAATTGCAGGTATACATTAGTAGAGGGACTTTCCCCACTGGGAATATCAAAGTCATGCCCCATGTTCTGCTCCACCCACCAAATGTGTTATGAAATATTCAAGAAAGGAGAGATCATTTTTCAATGGGGCAATTAGGGAAGACTTCTAGAAGGAGGTGACATCTCATTTGGGTCTCAAAACAAGGGAAAATGGTTTCAGGAAAAACCTGGGAAGACTTATGAAATCTGAATGCAGATTGAAGCATACAATTTTTCTTTTCTTTTTTTATAACATGACTAATATGGTACAACTCATGCATGATTTCACATGAATCATTAATATCACATTTCTTGCTTTCACAATGGATGGGGGAGCAGGTAGAGGGAAGAAAATTTATAACTCAATTTGTAAAAAAAAATGAAAGAGAAAAAAATTTTTAAGTGAAGGATTTTAAATAAGATTGGGGGGGGTGAGGGGGAGAGAATAGAACATGGCTTCCAAAAGCCTTTTTCTTCAGCAACCTGAAGTGGCGTTGACTTTTTCTGTCTTCTCTCTCAAAGTCTAAAGACAACAAAATGCTATTATTATGACTCAGTTTATCAAAACTCAGAATCAATGGAAGAAAACTACAGCTGGGGCCTACCTGCTGACTTGGGGAGGAGAGTGGCCCTATGGAAAACACTGGAATAACCTAGTAAGGAGATCAGACTGCCAAGAAGTCAGGTGGTTCAGAAGCCAAATCATACCTTAAAATGATTAAGGGACAAAAAGCAACTCTCAACCCCACAGGTCACAAAAAGGAAGCCACAAATATCTTTTTGAAAATAATTATGGTAGGGGGTGGGGAGGTCTAGTTAGCTCAGTGGATTGAGATCTAAGTCTAGAGACAAGAAGCCCTGGATTGAAATCTGACCTCAAGATACTTCCTGGCTGTGTGACCCTGGGCAAGTCACTTAACCCCTATCACCTCACCCTTATTATTCTTCTGCCTTGGAACCAGCATACATTATTGATGTTAAGATGTTAAGATGGGAGATAAGGGTTTAAAAAGAAAAGAATTCTGTGACAATTTTGCACTTATCTTGGAAGGGTGGATGTGACTTAGTCAAGACTGATTAGTCGAGACAAGCTAGTTTTAAAACTCAGTGTGGAGAGATTGGCTTCATGAGAAAGAGAGGACCCTGCAAGAGAGATAGAAACTCAGGGAAGGAATGGAAGCTCAATATTGATTCTCCTTCTTGCCTTTCCTAGTCCAATCCAATCCAAATTAAATAAGCATGTATTAAGTACCTACCATATGCAAGGCATTGAAGTAAGGATAGAGGAAATAGAAACCAAAATTTAAAAGTCCCTGCATTTACATTCTACTCAGAGATATATATGATGTAAATATAAATACACTAAGAATTATTTGAAGAAGGAAGGAACACTAACAACTAGGCAAATCAGGAAGGCTTCCTGGGGAATGTGATACATAAGCTTTGGAGGAGATATACTCAGATGCACAGGTAGGGAGAAAGTGAATTCCAGAGTTAGGGTACAGAGAGGAGTTTAAATTCAAGTTTAAGTTCAGGGAAAAATATATAGGGCAGCAATCCTGAAATGGGGATTGTGTGAAAGTGAATAATGTGAATAAGGCTTAGAACAGACTGGCCCAGATTGTGAAGCATTTTAAAAGCCAAACAGAGGAGTTTGTATTTTATTCCTAGAAGTAGTAAAGAAACCCCTAAAGGTTTTTGAGTAGAGGAGTAACATGGTTGAACTGATGCTTTAAGAATATCCATTTGGCAGCTGTGTGGAGAATGGATTGGGAAAAACAAGAGACTAGAAACCAGGAGCATCATTAGTAAGTACTTGGCAATGGAGCCTTAACCAGGATGATGGCAATGTGAAGGCAGTGAATGCAAGACTGAAAAGATTCAGTAACTGTCTGGCTATGTGGAATGAGACCAAGGTAAGATTCCAGGATGACCCTAAGATGTCAAACCTGAGGAGGACTGGAGGGAATGGCAGGGCTCTCAACAGGAAGAAACACGTTTAGAGAAGGGGTGGGCTTAGAGGAAATGAACAGGAATTCGGGTTTGCACATGAAGAGAGACAATCCTCCATTCAATGGACAGTGGTGTTGCCTGTGGACACATGTTCAGAGGATCTGGGCAAAGGGTTAGAGCTGGCCCTCCACTTGGACAGATTTGGATGATCATCACTCCCTTTTGTTGAGGATGACGTGCTCACCCTTCATCTTACATGCTTCCCCTCTTCCCAGACCCCATCTCCTGCTCTCATTGAATGCAGAATACAGTAGAGAATATAGGCAGGATCTCGAGTCCAGAAGACCCTGTTTGGAAGTGGCCATAGTATCTGAGTCTCGCTCCCTTAGTCCCGCTCCCTGTGACTTCCCCCAACTGGACTCTGAGCCCCTCACTCACTACTGACCTGATCCAAGAATCCCCTCCACAGAGTCATGTGGGAGGCAGGATAAGTAGCAAAGATGCCTGCAGTTGCCAGGGGTCCAGTTACTGTCAGATTCCCATCTGTGTACCGTATGAGTGCCTCTGGGAAGGGAGGATGAAAATCACAGTAGTTTATCCTTGGACTATTACTGTACGTAGACCCATAGCAACCAAGAGTCTAGGACCTAGGGCCCTTTCTAGTAGCATGTGACTCACGATAGTAGAGGCCATATATGGTGGCTGCTGCTAAAAAGGATCCAAAGCACTGTCCCATTGTATAGACAGGAAACTTCTTCCAGGGCATCTGACCCAGAACACAGCTTGTGAAGGTAATAGCTGAGTTCATATGGGCTCCTAGAGAGGAGAGAAGAAGCAATGGGGGTGAAAGAGAAGGCGAGATTGCTCTGAAATATATCCCGAATGTCAGCCAGCCCAAATTGGTGAGGGGGTTGGGACCTTTTTTCAAAGGGTTTCATGATTTATGCTCTGGATTGGGGGGAAAGCTAGAAAGGGAATTTAAGGAAGAGACCTAGGGGTGGAGGCTTCAGAGGAATTCAAGGGTGAGGGGGAAGGAAAATGTGAAAGGGGACCCTTCAGGGGATCTTAGGAAGGAAGGTCTAGGGATGGGGTGAGATGGACCTGGAATGTCTGGCAGTCAGTGTTTTTCTATGGGCTAGTTAGAATTCTTCCTCAGTTTACACATGTGAAAATGGGTCAGTGTTGGAGGACAGAACGGAATCAACTTAAGTAGATAAGTAAGGCAGGAGGGTAATGTGCGCCAGATACTCACCAGAGATTCCTCCAGCCACATGGATCCCCATGGTAGTGCCAAAGCCGAAGCCCAAGTTGATAGTGAGATATGTCCCAAAAGCGTCCCCCCCCAGAACCTTCTGAGCAACAGATCCCAAACCAAATATCTGAGTCCAAAAAGAGAAAAGCCAGAGTTTGAGTCTTGTCTTGTCATTGGACAGTCACTAGTCCCAAGGTTGGGTAAAATGTAGGGTTCTACCATCAAAGAGCTCCCAGACTGGGAGGCAAGGGGATAGCCAAGAAGGACCTCCCTCGCTCATGTCCCTCCCTCTCTCTGGGCTCAGGGCAATGCAACTCAGTTTTAGCTTCATCCATCTTTGCCCCACCCATATTACAGCAACTCCCCAAAGGGTATTCACTGCTGCTGCCACCCTGCCATGTCCTTAGCCTTTGACACTTGGCTTTTGATGGTGATCCCATCAAGCCTACCTCTGTACAGACCACCCTCAGTCCAACTGATTTTCTCCAGTGGTACCCTAGAGGCCATTTTGCCCTCTCCTCTCCCTCTCCCCACCACTAAGGTAGGAGTATATAAGGAAAAGCTTTGCACGGAAAGCATTTAATTGCATAAATATAAAGCAGAAATATGTGTTGATGGGGGCAGCTGGGTGGCTCAGTAGATTGAGAGTCAGGCCCAGAGACAGGGGGTCCTGGGTTCAAATATGACCTTAGACACTTCCTAGCACTGTGACCCTGGGCAAGTCACTTAATCCTAGCCCCTAGTATTCCTCTTCTGCCTTAGAACCAATACACAGTATTGATTCAAAGAAGGAAGGTAAGAGTTTAAAAACATTTTTTTAAAGAATGTGTTGATTATTGAAAGGAGGAAAAAAGCCACAAACTGGAAAAGGCTGCTCCCTTACATAGAGACAACCCACAAGCCTGAATCCCTCTTATCCCCTCTGCTCACAGCCCCCACAAAAATCAGACTAAAAGAAACTGGTTGGTGGGAAAAAAGAAAGCAAACAGCAACTTCCAGACCCTTCACCCAACCAAGGCTCTCTGGATGTTCCTTAGGATGGATATCAACATCTTTCCTACACCCAGTATACCAGACCTACTCTGTCCAAAGCCATGCACAATGGAAGCAAGTAGGCATTTGTGTGGTCTACGGAGGGTTTGAAAATTTGCCCCCACTGTGTGTAACTACCCACCAAAGGCTTTGTGCACTCCCTGGGAACACACAGACGAGGACTTATTGCCAAAGAAATATTTCCTTGTCAGGCAATGAATCATTTCTTTCCATTGACATTTATCCCCAACTCAGTTTCATCTTCTTAGAGTCAGTTCATAGTGATCCTTTTTTGGATTCCAGTTCTGTCCTTCAACATAGGAATTCTCCTTCTCAACTCTGTAGCCGCCATAAATTTGACAAGCATCCTGATTTTCAAATCAAGTGGGGAAGAAACCCAAGAGTAGGCACGGGGAGCTGCCGAATTTGATTTAGGAAAATAATCCTTCTTCGAGGCCATCTTCACAGAGTGCTCTCCAATGCCTAGTGCCAGATCCTGGCTCTGCGAGGGACCTCGGCATTGAGCAGCAGATTTGTTTTAATGTAGCCAAACGTCCCTTTTACTCTTTTTGGCAACCATGTTACCCAGCTATCTCCAGGGGCTCACGTGAATTACTGTTTCCCTTTCCTTTTACTTGGGCAGCTGGTTTTTTAAACCAACAGCAAGATTTTATTCCTATTCAATTTCATCCTATTAGGATCAAGCCACCCACCCTTAGAGCCCATCAAGATATCTGTTTTTAAGATTCCAAATATGTAATCTAACATCAGAATCTTCCCTAGAGGTGGCTGGGTAGAGCAATAGATAGGACACTAACCTTGGTGTCAGGAGGACCCAAGTACAAATCCAGCCTCAGACACTTACTAGTTATGACCAGCACAAGCCATTTAACCTTGATATGCCTCAGTTTCCTCTCTTGAAAAAATGGAATAATAATAGCAGCTCCCTCCCAGGATTGTTATGATCAAATGAAATATCTGTAAAGGTTTTAGCACAATAATTTATGTGTAGTTGGTGCTTAACAAAAGTTGGTTCCCTTCCCTTTTCAGCTTTGTATTATCTACACCTTGGATAAACACTCCATGGTCCATCCACACCCCACAGCCCCCTCTGCCCCTGGGCCACACTGAAGCCTAGGCCAGTGAAGACTCTTAGGAAGCTGAGATGGGTGGAGGAGGGAGAACCCCTATTTTTTCCCAGAGAACACTGGGGAAAGGCAGATCTGAAAGACATATTCTGTACCTTTGGTTCCAAGGTTAACAGCCCTCATGGGGCTGGAATTCCTTAGTATCAATGAGTAACTTCCCCTTAATGGCAGAAATGGTGGAGAAGGTTTAAATCTGGGAGAGAGAAAGTAGGGAAGAGATTGGATCCAGAGACACTTTAAGCTGCATTTCTCTGGGGATTCAGGATAAGACTGGTTGTCTAATCTGTTCCCCTTTCCCTTTCTGGTTAAGGGAGTCCTAAAGAAGAAGAAGGGGTGGGAGAGGGCATTGGACTTGGAATCCGGAATCACATCTAGCCTCAGACACTTGCTAGCTATGTGACCCTGGGCAAGTCACTGAATCTCTATTTGCCTCAGTTCCTCAAATGTAAAATAGGGAGAAGGAAATGGTAGACCACTCCAGTATCTTTGCCAAAGACAACCCCATGGACTTGTGGTCAGAGTCAGACACAGCTCAACCACAACAATGACGATGAGGAGATGGAATGGGAAGGGAGGTTTTTTCCCTCCCATTTGCATAAATCTCAGGGAATTATAGTAGCTGCTATCCATTGTGTAGGGAACACCTGGCCCTGTGGCCAGTGGACTGTTTAGGGTCCTTAGCTCCTCCCTATGCCCACCTCCCTTCTCCTTCTACAAGGTATGGAATAACACACTGATTTTGAGTCCAAACATCTGGATTTGAACCCTTGCTTCCTACCTGTGTGCCCTGGGGCATGCCAGTCACTTCCTTTCTCTCTCTGCCTCAGTTTCCTCATCTGTCAAAAGGGGAATAATAATATGTGCCCTGCCTCCTTTACAAGGTTGAGGATGAGATGAAAGGATGTCAAAACCCTTAAAATGAATGTTGATCTTTCTTTCCTCCCTTTTTCCTTCCCTGTTTACCACTTTTAGAAATATTAATTCAGAAAGGAAGCAGTGCCACGGATTATGGGCCACTCTGTGTCCAGACTCATGAAACTCTCCTCTCTCAGCCTACTCTCCTCATGATCGCTTTCCTCATCTAAGACCCAATCTTAGCATTTTGGGTTCAGTGGGGACTGCCCTTGGGCACTCCAAGATCCCCTCTCCTGGAATGGGATGCACTACTAGAAGGCAAAAATCTTTCTGCAAAGTGGGCAGCTAAGTAGCTCGGTGAATTGAGAGCCACACTGTCTTGTGTTCAAATTTGGCCTCACAAACTTCCTCACGGTGTGACCCTAGGCAAGTCACTTAATCCTCTAGCCTAGTCCTTACTGCTCACCCTTCTGCCTTTCCAAGACAAAAGGTAAGGGTTAAAAAATCTTTCTCCAAGGAAGTAGTCTCCTAATAATCCTAATAAACAAATGTTCCCACTCCAAATCCATTATAAAGCTTTGGCTATATACCAAAGGCAACTTCCCCCCACCCCCTTACCAAGGCCTCTTCTCTTCTACTCCCTGTCTTAAGTCCCTCCAGGTTTTCATCCATTGCCTCTTCTCTTGTTGAGAAACTAAAGAAAAGACTATCCCAAGGGCAATTCGGTGGCTCAGCGAATAGAGAGCCAGGACTGGAGATGGGAGGTTCATGGGTTCAAATGTGACCTCAGATACTTCCTAGCTGTGTGACCCTGGGTGAGTCACTTGACCCCTATTGCCTCCTCTTTACCACTCTTCTGCTTTGGAACCAATACTTAGAATCAACTCTAAGGTAGAAGGTAAGGGTTTAAAAAAAAAGAAAAGAAAGAAATCACTATTCCTTCTCTGCTCACCCATCCCCTTTGATTCTCACTTCTCCCCTTCTCCCCATTCCTACAATTTCCCACATCCTTGCCATAAAAGATACTATTTACTTAAAATAGGTCCTAGAATTTAGGTCCTAGAATTTCTCCCATAAGTAATGGGAGAAATATAAAGACTACGTTAAAAACACGGCATAATGAATAAAGCCTTCCATTTATGTAGCTAGAGAAAGAGAGACCCAGAGGATTAAATGACTTATCCAAAGTCATTCAATGAGCACAATCCAAGTTCAATGCTCTTACCACCATTTGGTATGGTTTGGGGGAAGAGATTAGCTATCAATTTGCATTTCTGTCCTCTATTGGTTCTCAGTTTACCTAGACTGCCTCTTGGAGCTGGCTTATGCCAGTGTGGCTCGATTTTGGCATTGGTTACGGGTTAAATAGAAAGCCTGGGTTTATTGGCAACGTGGCAATGGGGGTTAGCTGGATTTTGTCTTAAATCCTCCATAGCTTTCCCATCATCCACTTTCCACGCTTTAACTTTCTGTAATGTCTCCCCCAACTCCTTTCCCCACCACTTAGTTGGAATTGTCCTCTCCAAGGCCAACAATGAGCTCATGGCCTGTGGACTACGTTAGGGTCCTTAGCTTGACCCCACCCTCACACCTCCCTCTCCCTGAGCTTCTCCACTCTCACCTTCCCCAACCTCAGTGCCGTATTACCTTGGACCCTTTGATAAGTCACCTTCCTTTGGTTTCCTACTCCACAAAATACAAAATGAGGGAGGCAGGATTAGGTAGCAATGGATGGGTCTGAAGAAAAATCTGAGGGCTGTAGGGCTCCAAAGCTTAGTCTGGATCAGCAATGGTGCAGCAGCTGCCCCCCCCCCCCAAAGGGAAGGAGATTATCTGGGGGCTGACTGAAGGGAGGCTGATCTTCCGGGAATGAGGAAGTGACCCTCACTCTGTACTCTCCCCTGGTCAGACCACTTTGGGGCAGTGTGTCCAGAGCTTGGAAAAAGCATTTGCTGAGGGTTCCAGTGCATGTCCTGTGAGGTTCAGTTAAAGAAACCTCAGTCTGACGGAGAGAAGGCTGGGGAGAGTACAGTGTTGGAGGGTCCATCCGGTTTGTTCTGTTTGGCTCTGAAGACAAAACCACAAGCAAAATAGGTAAACCGAGGCCTGAAGTCAGGAAAGGCTTTCTCAGTTTGGTCTGCCTTGAAGCAGAATGGGCTAGCAGAGGCGTTCTGGGTTCCCTCTCCTTGGAGATCTTCAGGCGGTAATACCGCATTTCTTTGGGGTGTGATTTTAACTAGAGGCCCTTAACACCAGGTTCAGCTCTAAAATGTTCAAGATTTAGCTGCAACGAGACAATCTCCATTTCTCTAGCAGTTATAAGTTTCTACTTCCTTTTCTTCACAATTGCTCACCTCTCCTCCCTGTGTCAATGGCTCTATTTTTGTTCTCTTTGGCGATTCTTCTGCCTCCATCGCTGGTCCTCCTTCTCCTCCAAACCCCAGAATTCAGGCATTCTGCAGCATCTTGTCCTCAGCCTTATTCACTCAATCCCAATCTGTTTCCCAGGACTTGCACTTCCCAGCTGTCTGTTAGCCGTTTCTATCTAGGTGATTTGCCAATGGCTCCAGTTCAACCTGTCTAAAACCACCACCATCATCTTCCTCACCAAACAGAGGTTCTACTTGAATTTCCTGCCTATTGATCTTCACATCCTCACAGCACAATCACCCAGATTTGAATGTCGAGTCCTCCTCGACAGCTCCTTCTGACTGATCCCCAGTTGTCAAAATATCCTTTTGAGTCCAACTCCACAAGCATTTCTTCTGTCGGACCCACTTTTTCCATTTACACTATCACAATCTTATTTTCTTTCTTCATTTAAAATCCTTACCTTCTGCCTTAGAATAGATTGGAAGTACCAGTTCCAAGGGGAAACAGGGGGAAGGGCCAGGCAATGGGTAGTTAAGCAACTTGCCCAGGGTCACACAGCCAGGAAGTACCTGAGGCGAGATATGAACCCAGTACCTTCTGGATCTCTATCCACCGAGTCATGTAAGTAATTAAAAAACAAAACAAAACCCTTTCAGATTGGTTCCAAGGCACTAGAGTGGTCAGGGCTGGGCAATGGGGGTTACTTGACTTGTCCAAGGTCACAGATCTAGGAAGTGTCTGAGATTAGATTTGAACCAAGACCTCCCATCCCTAGAACTGGCTCTCAATCCATTGAACCACCCAGCTGCTCCCCACCCACTTCATTACCTTTTGATCATCTACTATTTGCAATAGCCAAGCAACCACTAATGTAGCTAATCTTTCATAAGGCCACCAGATTCATCTTCCTGATGGATAGGCTTCTCCAATGCCCCCAAATTAAAATCCAGTCCCAAGGACCTACCCATTCTGGTCTCAACTTACCTTCTCAACCTTATCTTCCATGGACATCAGCCATCAGCCTCCGTTCTCATCTAGGTTAATCTCCTCACTTTCCCACCACATGTGCAGGTTCTCCTGGCTCCTTCCCTCACTCAGAGCACCCTTCCTGCCCTGCTCCTCTTTGCCCTCCACACGGACACCCTGAGACTCAGCTCAGCTCCTGCTGACCTTTCCAGGCTCAGATCTCCTGAGCCCCAACCACAGCTGTTGTCCTGTGGTGTTCTCTGATTATTTCCTATGCCTCCCCGTTCGGACAGAGTCTTTCCTTGGGCAGCGATGATGCCCCATCCCACTTCTCATCAGCCCAAGCTTGTGTCTCTCCTTCCTGCTCCCCACCCTGAACCCTCAACACTGTTTCCAAGCAGAAAGACAGCCTGGGTTCCTGGCTCTCATCTGGGACCAGAGAGAGTGCCCACAACTCTCCCCCCTCTTCAGTGGACATCAGAGGGTGGCTACTTCCTATAATGTCACCCACAGCCTTTCCTCCGGCCAAGATGGCTCCCTCCCCCCCTGCCCAAGCACGTGCGTTGGAGAGGGAGTAAGTAAGAATGATGCCCTTCCTGCCCCTCCTTCCGCACTGGCCTCTCACCATCATCACATATGTACCCATGAATTCAGCCAGGAATTCTCGCATCATGTCTCCTCTCAAAGCATCTTGCATACGTTGCATTACTTCACTTGATGTCTGGATTCTCCTTAATGGTGGATTATTATGGTCTAGACTGGAGAGGCAGGGAGACAAAGAGGAGGAATTAGGTCCAGATCCTGCTTTGGGGCTCTCTGGTCTCTCAGGCTCTCCTTTCAGCACATTCCCTGCCCAGAGCCCACACCCACCAGGTTAAAGCTTAATCTGAAGTCTCGGCCCCTCCCTAGTCCCACCCACCCCATTTACACCTGGGCCAAACTCCCAAGGGAGCCTTGTCCAGCTCTGTGTCCGTCACAGTCTCCAGGAAGATCAACTGAGAGGGAGACGAGGAAGAATAGAGAGCCTGGGGCTGTGAAGCCAGGGTTTACCTGTCTCTCCTCTTTGCAGAGCACAGGGGAGAAGAGTCTTTGCTTATATCCATTTGACAGAGGGGAAGAAGAAGACTGAGCAGAAAAACTGGAAGCAGCTAAGGAAAAGTAGGGAAGCAAAACTTCAAAGTGCTATGAGGGAGACATAAAAGCAAAAAACAAAATGGCGGGAGAGGGTCAACCCTCAGACATGGGGCACCCTGGATTTGTAAGCAAACTCTTGGTGCCAGCCCTGCGGGGAGGGATGAGGGTGGGCCAGGGCAAAGGTAGTCTCTGCAAATCTTCATCCACTATGAAAACATGCCTGGGATGGGCGTGAAAAGACTGCGCAGACTTTACCACGTGTTCTCTGATTGGCCCCAACGTCCCCCAGAGACACATCACTGTTAGCATCCGACCGCTCTGGTAGTTAGTGAGTCAACTCCCAAGTCCAGTTCTGCTCACCAATGGATGTGTCAACATGGAAATCTAGAGATCCCCAGTTTATTTAGTTTGAGTGTAGAAAGCCCAGGTTTTGACCTTGTCACTGGAGAGTTTCCCCCTGAGGGAAGGTCCCTCTTCACCAGACAGTGAACTTCCTGGTAGTTTGGGTGGGAACAGCTAATCCCATCCAATATTGAACATCCCTTTTGTCCCAATGGTTTCTTCCCCCTAGGCTATGGTCCATGACCAAGGTGACCCAGCCCTAGGCTGAGGCTTTCCCTTTTGTGTCCATTGTGGGGCCCCAGCCCCTCACTATTATTCCTGTCTGGAACTCTTCATTTTCCTTTCTTACTATTGTAAAGTCAATCAACTGTCCCTCTAATCCTAAAGCCCCCAGGTCACTTAGAGTGGTATATAGGTTCCCTAAGTTCTTTTGTTCCTCGGAATCCATCCTGAGTCGGTGGCACTCCCAGGGGCTGGTGGCCAGAGCGTCTTGACTCCGGTGCAGTCCAGTGCAGAAATCAGCTCTGTTGTCGTAGTAGCAGCGCTAACCCCTTTTCCCTTGATTAAAGAGTGATTTTGACTATTTAATAGTTCTGTGTTTTTCCTAGTTGACATTAATGGAGGTCCCACCGAGATCCGAAGTCCCCGCGGCCTGAGCCCTCCAGCTAATGAGGACCCCAGACTTGAGGTACCTCACACAACCCGTTTGGGGTTGGGTCAGGAGTCCGGTTAGCAAGGGCCAGGGAAGCGGCTCTCTCGGAGGTAGGGCTCGCATCTCTGGTTTGGGAATAACTCGCTCTTTAATTAAGGGATCCTTAGTCAATTTGTCCAGTCACTGGACATGGGTAACAGCCTGTCTGTTGTCCCAAAATTTGGTGGGGCGGTCAGCAGCCCAAAGAAATACGGCCGCAAGTTACATGGTTTCGAAGTACGGACTTGATGCAAGCAAGTACTTAGAGAAGTGGCAAGCGATGACAAAGGCCAATCCGAAGGTAAGCTGGCCAAGGTGGGGTTCACTTAATGAGGAAAGGATGTTGTTTCTGCAGCCTGTTTTAAGTGAAGCAGGTCGAGAAATTGAAGGAGACGAAAGAGAAGCCTTCACCCAATGGCTCGAGGAGTACACCCAGAGAAAACACAGGTCAGAACGATCCGTAGAATGAGAGATGGGTAAGAACAAGAGAAAGGTAAGGGAGGAGGGGGAGAACAAGGAGAACAACCGAAGGAACAGAGCAGGGAAGCCACTAAAAAGCAAATAGCTGATTTACCGAAGGAGGTAGAAAGCCTTAAGGAACTCCTGAAAGGCTCTAGCAACCCAGCAACCTCTTTAGACAGCATACCTGAGCCCCTAGAATCGCCTGAGGCACCCATCCCTCAATTCCCTTTTAAAATTAAGGGAAGGGAAGGAACCAAAACAATGCAGGTATCTTTTACTCCTTGGACAAAAACAGCTCAGAGCCATGGCCAAGGAATTCCCAAAGGCTAGAGAAAACCCCATAGAATTTGCCAAGGAATTTGAATTAACTCTCTACATACCAGCCTGGCCTATCAGACCTTTACCAGCTAGCTCACATACTGGTAGGTTCAGGAGATGCAGCCCACTGGTTTAAAACTGCAAGTTGGGAGAACCCTTTAGAATATATTAATCAGTTAATGGCCAGAAAGGAAGGACCTGAAGTCCATCTTCAGGAGGCAAAGAAGATGGGAGAGGCTTTGTTAGAAGCAATCCCCAAGGCCTTTCCAAAATCTGTAAATTGGGGAAAAATCCAAACTTGCACTCAGAAAGAAGGAGAATCTGTATTTGATTTTTATAATAGATTTTTAGATACCTTCAGGGCAAATTCTGGACTTTCCCCAGATAGCCCAGACACCTTAATTACCTTTAACACCCTCTATGTGGAAGGGTTAAACAAGGCCCTTGCAAATCTCCTCAAGAGAGGGAAAGTAGACTGGAATTTAACTCCCACCCCTGACCTAGTCTATCTAGCAAGTAAATTCCAACAAACACTGACAGAAGAAAAGGAGAAGGCAACCGAGGAAATGACAAAAAAAACCAACCAGATCATGAATTTGCAGTTAAAGCACTGGGAGCAGAAGGAGAAAAGACCGACTGAACCCTATTCTGC
The DNA here is from genome assembly GCF_027887165.1 of Monodelphis domestica. Taxonomy (NCBI): domain Eukaryota; kingdom Metazoa; phylum Chordata; class Mammalia; order Didelphimorphia; family Didelphidae; genus Monodelphis; species Monodelphis domestica. The sequence goes on along the minus strand of NC_077233.1, from coordinate 277,529,943 downwards.
TGAAAAAGCAGGCGGGAGGCAAAGAGCCTGGAGATGTCACTTTTGCCACCAGACCGGGCACTTTAAAAAAGACTGCCATCGGCTCCAGGGTAAGAGGGAGAGACGCCAAGGTAAGCTTCAATACCACTCAGGAAAGTTCCCCCGAAAGGAACATCATGAGGAAGCCTCACAATGACGGGGCTCCGAGGGTATCAAGGGGGTTTTCACTGTGGTGTCCGCCTCCCCAGTGGGCATCACTCACATTGTGATTGTATCCCATCCTATTGAGATTCTCATAGATACTGGGGCCACAATGTCAGTTTTAAACCCCACGGCCTTTCCTAGCCCCCTTCCTCGGAGTGACCAAAACGTTTCAATAGTGGGGATCACAAACCACGTGCAATCTGTTTACTTGTCTCAACCCCTCCCATTTATTCTGGGAGAAGTGAAAGATATGCACTCCTTTCTTCTTTCCTCAGATGCCCCCCTGCATCTTTTGGGTAGAGATTTCTTAGACAAATACAAAGCCACAATTGAATTTTCCCCAGGAAAGGAAATAAGGCTTTCCCTATCCCCATCGGATGCCCCTCCCACCTTCCAAATACTTACAGCTCCCATTATAACCTATGATCTTCCACAGCTGGAGGAAGTTCCTTCCTCTCTGTGGGCTACTGATTCTTCTGACATCGGGAGAATTTTAAGCGCTCCCCCAATACAAGTTCAGTTAGACCCATCCAAACCCCTTCCAAGGGTCCCTCAATATCCCCTCTCACGGGAAGCGACAGAAGGAATTAGACCATTAATTGATAGTTATCTAGAGGCAGGTATTTTGATAAAATGTTCCAGCCCTTGCAATTCACCCATACTGGGTGTCCGAAAGCCTGGAGGCCGAGGGTGGCGCCTAGTTCAGGATTTAAGAGCAGTAAATGCCTGTGTTATCCCCAGAGCTCCAATAGTCCCCAACCCCCACAACCTTTTAAATCAAATCCCACACAGTGCAAAAATTTTCACTGTAGTTGATTTATGCAGTGCTTATTTCAGTGTGCCACTCCATGCAGACAGCCAATTCCTTTTTGCTTTCACCTGGGAAGGAATTCAGCTCTGCTGGACTGTTCTGCCCCAGGGTTATACAGAGAGTGCCACATATTTCTCCCAAGTACTAAAAGCAGACCTTGCTGGCCTTAAATTTCCATTTGGGTCCACCTTACTCCAGTACGTGGATGACCTACTTCTGTGTTCCCCAGATGCCCAGTCTTCGAGGGAAGATTCGATTGTGCTCCTTAAGTCCTTAGCACAAAAAGGCCATAAGGTATCTAAAGAAAAAATGCAGTTTGTCTCTTCACAGGTGAAGTTTCTGGGACATCTAATATCAGCTGAAGGGTGTAGCCTGGATCCCGCCAGAGTAGCTGCTATATTGAATTTCCCAAGGCCCAAAACAAAAAGACAGCTTCGAGGGTTCATGGGATTGGCTGGTTACTGTAGGTTATGGGTCCCATCTTTCTCTTTAGTAGCCAAGCCCCTTTTTGATCTCCTCAAGGCCTCATCCCCGGAACCTCTGATTTGGAATGAGGCTGCAAAAATTGCTTTCATGGACTTAAAGTCAGCTCTTTCTAGCTCCCCAGCCCTGGGGCGTCCAAATTATTCACTACCCTTTCACCTTTTCCTTTTAGAAAGAAACGGGATTAGCCTGGGAGTTTTGAGCCAGAAACATGGAGACCACTTTAGGCCTCTTGGATACTACAGTAAAAGTCTAGATTCAGTGGCAAGAGGGCTACCATCATGCCTAAGGGCAGGAGTGGCAGCTTCAGATTTACTAGAACTAGCAGAAGAAGTGACATAAGAATCTCCTTTAACACTGCATGTCCCACATGCCATAGAGGTGCTTTTGAACTCTCGTCACACTCAGCATTTTTCCACAAGCCGCCTTGCAAAGCTAGAAGCCTCTCTCCTGGCTAAGTCCAACATCACCATTTCTAGGTGTAAAACCCTTAATGCAGCCACTTTCCTGCCAAATATAGAGGAAAGTGACAGGGATTGTACTGAAGGGCATGATTGTGTTAACACTGTTGATTCTGTTTTAAGTCCACGAGAAGATCTCCAGGAAAAAGAACTGTTTATTTAGTTTGAGTGTAGAAACCCCCGGTTTTGACCTTGTCTCAGGAGAGTTTCCCCCTGAGGGAAGGTCCCTCTTCACCAGACAGTGAACTTCCTGGTAGTTTGGGTGGGAACAGCTAATCCCATCCAATATTGAACATCCCTTTTGTCCCAATGGTTTCTCCCCCTAGGCTAAGGTCCATGACCAAGGTGACCCAGCCCTGGGCTGAGTCTTTCCCTTTTGTGTCCATTGTAGGGCCCCAGCCCCTCACTATTCCTGTCTGGAACTCCTCATTTTCCTTTCTTACCATTGTAAAGTCAATCAACTGTCCCTCTAATCCTAAAGCCCCCAGGTCACCTAGAGTGGTATATAGGTTCCCCAAGTTCTTTTGTTCCTCGGGAGTCCATCCTGAGTCAGTGGCACTCCCAGGGGTCAGTGACCAGGGTGTCTTGACTCTGTGCAGTCTTGGAAATCAGCTCTGTTGTCATAGTAGTAGCGCTGAACCCCTTTTCCCTTGATTAAAGAGTGATTTTGACTATTTAATAGTTCTGTGTTTTTTCTAGTTGACAGATGAAAGAGCAGAAGCGGGTAGGGGTTCAAATCTCTATAAAGTCACTCAGACTTGAGTCATAATTTCCAGCAACCACACTCTTATCCAACCCTTTTTTTAAAATCCTCATCTTCCCTTTTGGAATCAATACTATGGATTGGCTCCAGGGCAGAAGAGTGGTTAGGGCTAGGCCATGGGGGTCAAGTGACTTGCTCAGGGTCACATAGCTGGGAAGTGTCTGAGGCCAAATTTGAACCCAGGACCTCCCATCTCTAGGCCTGGCTCTCCATCCACTGAGCTACCCAGCTGCCCCCCAACCTTTTAATTTTTAACCCTTATGAGCAAAAGATAATAGAAGAAGATATATATATATGCATATATATATATAAAGCTAGTACATCATGTAGACTATGTCCCATGTAATAATATATCAGATATAAGAAATCATCTCATCTAAAAGATAGAAGATAACAACATAACAGAAGATAATCCAAAGGGGACTAACTCAACCCCAACTCAGCTGAACTTGACTTGGACAAGTATTTATTCTCCCAAGTGATTGTGGGGATGGGGATGGGGATGTCCGGCAATGCCGTCATGGCAGAGATCATAAATGGTCTCCTTGAGGATGAGAAGGAGAGAGGCGTCTCTTGGAGCTTTCTAAGTCTAATGAGCCTGTGATACGTCCAAATAAAGAGTTGATTTGGGAGTTCCCTTCAATCCACTTCACTGAGCCCACAGGGACGAGTCCCTTCCTTTGTCTGGGATTTTAAAGGTCTCCCAGAGGGGGAATCTTGTCAGTACTTTCAATGACATCTGATGATGGAAAGGGCCCTGGATTTTGGGTCAAGGGACCTGGGTTTGAATCATGCTTCAGATCCTAATAACTTTTGTGACCCTGCCTCAACAAGCATTTGTTAAACATCTGTTGTTGTTGTTTAGCCTCGTTTGTTTGTTTTTCAGGCCTTTCTAACTCTTTGGGGTTTTCTTGGCAAAGATTCTAAAGTGATTCGCAATTTCTTTCTCCAGCTCATTTTGCAGATGAGGAAACTGAGGCAAACAGGATCAAATGACTTGTCCAAGTTCACACAGCTCCTAAGTGAACTTGCTTCTTCCTGACTCCAGGCCTTGCATTTTATCTTGCTTCCATGAAATTAAGACACTTGTTGCTCCTTGGAAGGAAAACGTTGGCAAATCTGCACCATATACTAAAAGCAGAGACATCACCCTGCTGACAAAGGTCTATATAGTCAAAGCTAGGGTGTTTCTTGTAGCAATGTATGGCTGTGAGAGCTGGAGTCTAAGGAAAGCTCAGAATTGATGCTTTTGAATTGTGGTGCTGGAGAAGACTTTTCTTGGACAGCAAGGAGACCAAATCAGGCAATATGTAAAGAAATTGGGGCAGCTGGTTGGTTCAATGGATAGAGTTAAGACCTGGAGACAGGAGGTTCTGGGTTCAAATCTGGCTAACAGACACTTCTTAAGCTGTGTGACCCTGGGCAAGTCTCTTAACTCCAACTGCCTACCTCTGCCTTGGAATCAATATTTACTATAATTCTAAGGCAGGAAGCAAGAGTTTAAATTTAAAAAGTTAAAAAACAAAAGCTTCAGTTTCTGTATTTGACCTTCCATTGAAGAGTCTGAATTAATTTAAGAATTAAAAAAAAAATTATCTTCTGTCTTAGAATCAATACTAAGTATCAGTTCCAAGGCAGAAGAGTGGTAAGGACTAAGCAGTTGGGGTTAAGTTACTTGCCCAGGTTTTGTTTGAGTCCACATTTGAACCCAGCACCTCCTATCTTTAGGTCTGAGCCACCTAACTGCCCCATACCTAAAGCTTAAATACTTTGGCCACATATGAGAAGACAAGACTCAATGGAAAAGATCCTGATGTTGAGGAGGATAGAAGGCAAAAGGAGAAAGGAATGGCAGGGGATGGAATGGGTTAATAGTGTCATTGAAACAAGAAATATGAGTTTAGAGAGACTTCAAGAAATAGTGGAGGATAGAAGGGCCTAGCATGACTGAGTAACTGAACAACCACACAGAGGGTGGATATGCCAATTGTCACCTTGGGTTTTTTTCTGTTTTTTTTTTTAATTGAAAATTTTCATTTAATTAATTTAGAATACTTTTCCATGGTTACATGATTCATGTTCTTTCCCTCCCCTCTTCCCCTCCCCCATATCCAACACACAATTCCATTGGGTTTTATATGTATCATTAATCAAGGCCTATTTCCCTATTATTGATATTTGCACCAGGGTGATTGTCTATATCCCTAATCACATCCCCATCAAACCATGTGATCAAGCAGTTGTTTTTTCCCTGTGTTTCTGCTCCCCCAGTTCTTTCTCTGAGTGTGAAGAGCTTCTTTCTCATAAGTCCCTCAGAATTGTTCTGGGTCATTGTATTGCTGTTAGTAGAGAAGTCAGTTACATTTGATTGTGCTACAATGTATCAGTCTCTGTGTACAATGTTCTCCTGGTTCTGCTCCTCTCACTCTGCATCACTTCCTGGAGGTTGTTCCAGTTCACATGGAATCCCTCCAGTTCATTATTCCTTTGAGCACAATAGTATTCCATCACCAACAGATACCACAGTTTGTTCAGCCATTCCCCAATTAAAGGGCATCCCTCATTTTCCAATTTTTTCCCACCATAAAGCTCAGCTATGAATATTCTTGTACAAGTCTTTCCTTCACTTGGCACCTTGTTGGGAAGACTAATGACTTATTTGATCTTAAAGTGACAGGGGCTGCCCCCAAGATGAACTATTCACACTGGAGCTGCTCCTTGACAGCTCATGAAGGATAGACTCCACTGATGGGGGCTGCCATCAAGGCAGTGGTTTTGGCCCTTGGGAAGGACTCTGATTAGAGCCACCATTTTCACTAGCCTATAAAAGTAGTGTTCCATCAAGAACTCAGGATCTTTCAACCTTTCTCCTTCTTCATCTCCTCCAAAGATAATCCTGAGAGTTTATTGAGCGGAGATGGGAATGAATTGGGAATTCCTTCCTTTCGCCCCCAAAAGCCACCTTTCAAGAGAAGCCACCATAGTTTTCTTTTCCCATATAACCTGACAGCGAAGTTCTGGAACAAATAATAGTTGGGCAGGATCACTGAGGCAGAGTGATCCCAGAATTCTAGCCTTCCAGCCAGAAAATGGAGTTGTCTGGTACAATGTCAACCTCAGATTATTCACAAGAAACCTCATGACTGAGTGTCTGGGGATCTGAGAAGGCAATACCAACAAGGGGATCTTCTTAAGCTCTCTATTGGAGAGAGGAAAGGATCACCCACATACTCCTGATGCAGGATGCAGTAGGCTCAAGGCACTAAAAGCCATGGCATAGAGAAGCACAGGACCAGGACTCTGTCCTTCTATTATAATGAGTTATTTGGTTAATGTAGGTCTGATTTGAAGGAAGATGCCTCTCTGACAGCCTCAAGTGGGTTTCTGTTCTGAAAAAGACCAGGTTTCTGTGAAACAACAGAGGAATTCACTGAAATATCAAGAAGTTCCCTTGGGGAATTACAGATTAACATGACAAGTCTGGCGGGGACCAAGGAGGATTTTATGGGAAAGTGAGACCTACTGGAGAAGAAGAGCAGTACTGATCACTTAAGGACAATTGCAAGTTCCTTCATGAGTTTTCCTTTTTTAAAAAAATAAAATCCTCACCTTCCATTTTAGAATCAATAACTGAGTATTGGCTCCAAGGTGGAAGAGTGGCAAGGGCTAGGCAATGCGGGTTAAGTGACTTACCCAGGGTCACACAGCTGGGAAGTGTCTGAGGCCAGATATGAACCCTGAACCTCCTATCTCTAAATCTGGCTCTAAATCCACTGAGCCATCCAACTGCCTCCCTGCTTTATGAGTTTTCCAAATTAAAAAACAAAAACAAAAAAACCTTTACTTTCTGTCTTCATATCAATTCTAAGACAGAAGAGCAACAAAGACTAGGTAATTAGGGCTAAATGACTTGCCCAGGGTCACACAGCTAGGAAGTGTTTGAGATCATATTTGAACCCAGGTTTTCCCAGCTGCAGGCCTGGAGCTCTATCCAATGTGCTAACGAGCTGCCCCTGTTTCTGCATTTATTTAGGGGATCCTGCAAGTTCTTAATTTTCTTTGAGGTGAGATCAAAGATCCCCTGTACCCAATTATCTATCTGTTCCCTGGAGAGCATGTATGAAAAGCGATGATCTTTTTTACCCTTATCTATGAGACTTGGAGCACAAGCTACATCCAGCTATTTCCCAGAAAAAAAACCTCTGAGAAAGAGCAATACAAGCCAAAGAGAAAGTGATGCTTATAGGGCTGCCTCCAGAACTAATCTCAGTCCAAATGAGCCAAGAACTCAGGATTCTGGACCATGAGTTGAAAAAAAAAAGGGTATAAAATATGCAAATACATACAAATAACTAAAGATGCAACAAAAAAGAGATGAGACCTGTGAGGATGAAATCAGGAAAGCTAAAGTTTATGATAGTATTAGAAATTCTAAGGACTGCAAACAATTTGTTTTGGTTTGGTTATTTTGCTGTGTTGGGGGAAGGAATACCACAAAAAAAGAGGAAACCTACTCCTTGTGGTGTATATAGAATAATGACGTCAGGACCAAGTCATTTCCGTCTGCCCCAATTCAATTTCCTCTGGGTGGGTGAGACTTCCATCTCTTGTTGTGTCTGTCTGATATTCAGCCTCAAGTAAGAAGAGGAGCAAGACTCCCCTGTCCATTGAGGGAAGAGGATGAGGAAGAGGAAGGGGAAAGTCAGTGAGTGAGCTTCATCTCCTGCTAGGCTTTCTCCTGCCTAATCATCTCCAGCTTTCAGAGGGAAGAATTAAGCAGAGCCTCCAATCTGACTGTCTGACCATCTGACCATCTGACCACGTGCCTTCCACCTAATGCTCATCTGTAATTCTTGCCTGATACATCCGGCCTCCCCTTTGAAGACGAGCTGTCAAATTTTCCATTCAGTAATAAACGTTCTCACTCCTGATCAGACCTCCCACATCCCAGTGGTTCTGAACCCCTGTAGCTCATCCTCCAAAATCCATTCTCCATTCCTCACCATCCCATTCTTATTCCCATCCCCCTCAACCCTCCCACCCTAAAGTCCTATCCAATGCCACCCACTCCTTCCATAAATATGCCCCTGTTCATGGGCAACAAACTTCTTCATCCTAAATCTTCATTGTTTAGCAATCACTGAGACTTGGTTCCCCTCTAATGACACAGCTTCCCTGCCCACTCTCTCCAATACTGGCTGCACCGTCACTCATTTTTCTAGCTTCCTGGGGAGGGTGAATTGGAATATTTCTTGTTCCCCATTGATCCTTCTAGGTTCTCGCCCTACCTCCATCACTCAGTAACCTCACTTCCTTTAACAATGTCATGTCACCCAATCAAAATCCTGATAGCTGTTGTTGGCACTCACCTTCCTGCAATGGCTCACAACAAATTTTCAGGTGGCAAATTCCAAACTACACAAAAGAGAACTGTGGTGATTCAGGAGGTTTCCCTCTCACTGGCAATCCATAAGCAAAGTCAACACACACTTTTTGTGTATGCTAGAGAAAAGATTTTTAGACCTGTCTGAGTCTACTTAAATGCCTCTGAAACAAACTTCCAACTTGGAGATTCTGTGATTTCTGGAGGCCATCTGAGAAAGTCTCAGGGAGGAATACACCTACATTGAACCATGAGGGGCTTATGAAATAGCTGTTGAATTCCTTTGAGGAGAAGGGGCAGGCTTTGAGGAAAAAGTTCACTTCTGGACTTGAGTTGGACATGCCAGTTGGACATCTGTTCCTCCATAAAATGAGGGAACTTGACAAATGGCGTCTGGGATCTCTTCTGGCTCTTCATGGATGATCTTAGGAGCCCAGGTCTTTCTTATTCGTGCAATAAGTTTCCTAGAGGACCACCTCCTCTAGAAGATCACTAGCTTTTTGTTCAAAGATATGTAGTGAATGATTTCAGAAACCGTGGAAAGACATATGAACTGATGCAAAGTAAAGTGTCCAGAATTCAGGAGAACATTGTATATAGTAACAGTGATAGTGTCTGATAATCAACCATGAATGACAACTATTATCAGCAAGGCAGGGATCCAAGATAACTCCAAGGGATCTAGTGAAGAATGAATGCAGATTGAAGTATGCTCTTCTTCACTTCATTTCCTTCCTGAGTTTTTTCTTATATTGTTATGTGTATCTTCTTTTACAACATGATTAATATGGAAATATGTATTGCATGATAGCTCATGTAGAATCGATATCAGATTACTTGCCATTTCAGAGCAGGGGGAGGGAAGAAAGGGAGGGAGGGAGAGAATTTGGATTGCAAAATATCAGAAAACAAATGTTAAAAATAGTTTCTGCATGTAATTGGGGGAAAGGCAATAAAATATTAGTCAAGGGGAAAGACCGTCATAATGAAGGGGCTGAAAACGACTACAGGGCAATGGAGTAAAGAGACTAGGTCCACATGGTCTTTCAGGGAGGATCAGCAAAAGTCCTGTAATGGAAGCCATACTTTCTGAGGCCAGATGGATAATACCCGACTCATTTGTAGAAGCTGATAGGATTAGAGATAAAATTATTTGAGAGGAAAAGTATGGCTTAATGTGAGTCATGTGGAATATCTACTAGCCTTCCTGGTACCATCTCTGACACATTTTATAGAAATAAAATATTTAGTCGATAAAAAAAAAGAAAGAAAGATGGGTAACAAGCTAAAGGTGGGATGGAGATGGACATTTATAGCTAGAGATTAAAATCTGAGACTATAAATGCATAAGGGAGAGCATCAAAATTCTAGAGAGAAGAGTAGGCACCAATAGAATAAAGGGGGAACCATGGACAGAGCTTATCAAGCAACTAAATAACAAACTACTTAACCTCATCTAGGAATTCAAAAGCAAGTCTCTATTGAATCTCACTGTATATCTGTCCCCATTCTCTGCTATTCTTTGAATGAAATAACAGAAAAGAAAGGGTACTTACAGTCTGAAGTGAATCAGGCCTTGGGGTGAAATGCAATAATTCAGTTTAAAGTCATTTGACAGAGCTAACAAGCTATAATAAGATAATAAGCTGTGACAAGAAGGTATAATCTAGGTGGCGGTTAGGTGGCTTAGTAGATAGAGCCAAGCTTAGAGAAAGGAGGTTTGGGATTCAAGTCTAGATTTACACTTCCCAGCTGTGTGACCCTAATCAAGTCACTTGACTCATTGCCTCTCTCTTATCACTCTTCTGCCTTGGAACTGATATACAGCATTGATTCTAAGAAGAAAGACATGGATTTAAATATATATATGTATATATATAAAATCTGATAAAAAGTTAAAATTGGAGGGAAGAGAAGCTGGTGAGTGTCACATAGAATAGTGATAATAATGGCTTATATTTATATAGTCCCTGTTTGCAAAGCATTTTACATGCCTTACCTCATTTGATCCCCATAACACCCTTGGGAGGTAGTCTACTATTATTATCCCCATTGCGCAGAAGAGAATGTTGAGAACGAGAGAGGTTAAGTAAATTCACTAGGAGCACACAGCTAGGATCTGAGGCAAGGTCTGAACTTGGGTTTTCCTGCCTCCAAGTCCAGTGTTCTACTCCCTTTTAACAAGCCATTGTGGGAAGTGCCCTTCCCTATACTTCCCCTGCAAATCTCTTCTACCTCAGTTCCTTTCACATTGAAGAAAAGGGAAAGGGAAGGAGAAGAGGGGGAAATGGGGAGCAAAAAAGAGACTTACTTTCTTGGTAGGGTATTATTTGCCATGTCCGAGCTGCTTCCAACCTGGGAAGACAAGAAAAAGAATACTAATTAGGGAGCCTGGGGAAAACCACTATAGTACTTCCTCTCTACCCTATCCTTGACTCGTTATCCACCTTTGAATAGGGAAGCCTAATGGTCTAATCCAGTCACTCTTTTGCTTCCCTTCTAGATTCTCTACCATGCTCTAAACACACACAGACACATTACAATTATCCATTCCACACTGCAACTTTCCCCAATCGTACGTAGTTTCGATAAGAAATTAAATGGGAATTTTGGGGGAGTATTGTGGAAGCTGCAGATTGACACGCCAGCAGATGACACAGAAAAGATGTAGGAACTCAGAAATACATAAACGATGAGTCATATTGTAGAATATCGGCATATTTTTCATGCCACAAATGTCCACAATTTCTTTTTTAAAGTGAAAATCAGTAAAAAGTGAACATTTGGGAAAGAAATGTGAAAGCCAGGAGCTGACATCCAAGTCTAGGAATATAGAGATATCTTTAAAAGTTTCGTAACTCGTAAAGGCACATAAGCTACGGGAAACACCCCATAAAAGAAAAAGAAAAAAACAAAACAAAACAGACTTCTCTGGTTCAAAGGGAGGGCCAAAAACTGTCATGTGGCTTTTCTGGATACTCCTAAACCCGACAACGTGGAAGAGGAAAACTGCAAACTCTAGATTCTTTCCTGACGCTTTCCATAAGCTTCATTTAATAACCTCACTCTGAAGGCAGCTAAATGGCTCAGTGGATAGAGACTGGAGGAGGTCCTGGGTTCAAATGTGACCTCAGACACTTTCTAGGTAGTTTGACCTTTAAACCATTTGCCAAGCCCTTCCCATTCTTTGACCAATAGTCGCTGTTGATCCTAAGAAGGGAAGGGTTAAAAACCAAAGATAGCATGGCCTTGGCCCCCTCCCAAAGAGCTATATTAAACTCTGCTGTTTGCTTTTCCAGACCTGCCAGGACAGAGCATCCCCCACCCCCACTTCTTCCTGAATTCTCTGAAGCTGTGGATGAAACAACCCCCCTAAAACTCTGAGCACAGGGTCCCTCCTTCCCTGGCTTCATTCCATTACAGGCTGCCTTAGGAAGAATTCCCTTTTCCTGGCCCAATTTCACCCTGCCTAGATCATTCCCCCTATTCAAAATCAGGAACTTCTCAGGGGTGGGATATCATGGTTCAGTTCCCCCTCACTCATCTCTTTCATGCCTGAACAATTCCCACACCCATCTTCCCCCCCCCCCCCCCAGATCCAGGGGGCCAGAGGACTGGAAATTCTGGTTACCCACCCTTTAATAATAACACCGCCCACTCTTAGAAACTTCTTGCTTTCCAAAGCACGACCACATCTATTATCTCATCTAATCCTGAGGAAACTAGTTGAATTATCTCCATTTTACAGATAGCAACACAGGGATGAAGCCAATTTTTCCATCTGTGCTGGCCTGTTTCCTGTGTCCACAGTGGTGGTCTGAATTTGCCCTATTTTTATGTACTCGGGGAAGAATTCCCTTCTTTTCCTTTTCCCCATTTTCCCAGCACCAGTTACAGATTGCTTCCATTTTCCATCCCTGTCCTCCACGCACAAGGCACGCACTCACCCTCCTGCAAGAACTATGGAAATCAAGCAGGCCTTACTCACCACACAATCACAGGTTTAACCTCTAGACTGCTCAGTTCCACTTTGTCTTCTCCACTTCATGGAGCCTGGTCCCCCCCTGCCATTCAGTCTTCCATAGCAAGAGCTCTCCTTATTGGGCCTCAGCTGCTGGGCTCAGGAAGTCAGAGCAAGCTGGGTCCTTCCTGCCTCCTGTCCCCTTTCTCCACTTGCCCCAAGGTCCAGTGCCTTCTAGATACACAAAGGAGGTCCTGTCCTGGCTGTCTCTCTGGGGGAGAGGTCAGGAGGACAGAGGTATTAATAACTGCTCCTGAGACACAGTAGAAAACCAGGCAACCAAAATAGCATGGCTCCAGGACCTGGGCCCAAGTTATTCCACTTTCTCCCTGAAGAGGGGGTCTGGGTACTGTAGAAACAAAATACTGAGGGAAACAGTTTCCCCCCTTTCCCTTTGTGAGGTCAGTGTCACCATCCAGGGATTAGGCTGAGGTCATAAAAATCACAGGCTTTGAGCCATCAGAGACCACAGAGGTCAAGTGCATCTCCTCCAGCCTGGTTGAAGAAGAGCTCAGTGAAGAAGGAACCCATTATTCCCTGAGACAGACCCTTTCGTTTTTGGATCGCTCCAATGATTTGGGGGCTGCCAGATGGCTCAAACCATTTCACTTTTGCAAAGCTCTACTGATTAGGATAATTAGATAGCTCTAATTAATTAGGGGGGGCTAGGTGATACAGTAGATGGATAACCTAACTCCCCAGTCAGGAAGACTCTTCTTCCTGAGTTCAAATCTAACCTCAGACACTACCTTAACTGGATAACCTGGGGCAAGTCACTTCACCCCGTTTGTCTCACTTTCCTCATCTGTAAAATAAGCTGGAGAAGAAAATGGCCAACTACTCCAGGATCTTTGCCAAGAAAACCCCAAAAGGAGTCTGAAGAAAAAAGAGCAACAAGCAGGGATTTCTTTTTTCTTTACATCAAGTCAAAATCTGTCTTCTTTGTAGTTTTTACCTTTTCTCCCAGACCAATCTTAAGCTTATCAATTTTTTAGGATGTGCTTACTATAGGCTAGGCCTCAGGGATTCAAGTACTAAAAAAAGAAACTATTTTGTCTCCAAGATGCTAAATGGGAGGAAATGATGTAGCTATTTATATAAATATATGTATGTTTAATAATGATATAATTACTATATTAAATAGAAAAATATCTACATGCAATATATTTATATATGTACATTTAATAATATTACTATAATAAATATATAATTATATGGAATATATAAATATATGTTTAATAATTAATAAGAATAAGTAGATATCAAATGTAAATAAGTATTCAGAATATGTTTAATAGCAATGTAATTAATATAAGTATATATAAAATATAAATAAGCAAATGGAATATATTTACATAAATATATATGTATTTAATATCAATGTACTTAATATAATAAATATATAATATAAATAAATATGCAGAACTTATATATGAACATATATTTAATATCAATATAATATGATATATAAAGTATAAATAAGTATATGGAATATATTTGTAGAAACATGTATGTTTAATAATATAATATAATAAATATATTAAATAACAATATAATAAATATAGCAAATATAAATAAATATACAGGATATATTTATATAAATATATCTATATTTAATAACACTACAATAAACATAGCAAATGTCAATAAGTATATAGAATGTATTTATATAAATATATGTATGTTTAATAATATATAGAAAATATAAATATATGGAACATATTTATATTAGCATATATATGTTTAATAATAATATAATTAATGTAATAGATAGGAAATAAGCATATGAAATATATTCTATAAACATACATTGCCTGATGAACATACATACATCACAAATATAAATATACATGCATATTTTGCATCTCTATACACACACACACACACACACACAAAGTAATTCAAAGCAGTTTAGGGAAAGGTTGGGGAAAGGCACCAGCAGTGGAAGGAACCAGAGAAGGTCTCATGGGATGGTTTTTCATTTCAGTTGGGCTTTGGAAGAAGCTAGAGATTTGACAAGGCCAGGATGAAGATGAAGAAATAGCAAGAAGGCCAGTCTGGCCAGAGTGGAGAATACAAGAAAGGGAGTGAGACTGACCACTCTTTATTCCCACAGTTCTCCTTTTAGATGTGGATGGTGTTCTTTCTCATAAATCCCTCAGGATTGTCCTGGGTCATTGCATTGCTGTTAGTAAAGATGTCTTATTACATTCGATTGAACCACAGTGTATCAGGCTCTGTGTTTAATATTCTTCTGGTTTTGCTCATTTTGCTCTGCATCAATTCCTGGAGGTCTTTCCAGTTCCCATGGAATTCCTCCAGTTCATTATTCCTTTTTTTTTAAACATTATTTTATTTGGTCATTTCCAAACATTATTCATTGGAAACAAAGATAATTTTCTTTTCCTCTCCCCCTATCCCCCATAGCCGACCCGTGATTCCACTGGGTATCACATGTGTTCTTGACTCAAACCCATTTCCATGTTGTTGGTATTTGCATTAGAGTGTTCATTTAGAGTCTCTCCTCAGTCATATCCCCTTCCCCCCTAGAGTCAAGCAGTTGCTTTTCATCAGTATTTTTACTCCCACAGTTTATCCTCTGCTTGTGGATAGTATTTTTTTAGATCCTTGCATATTGTTCAGGATCACTGCATTGCCACTAATGGAGAAGTCCATTACCTTCGCTTGTACCATAGTGTATCAGTCTCTGTGTACAATGTTTTCCTGGTTCTGCTCCTCTCACTCTGCATCACTTCCTGGAGGTTGTTCCAGTCCCCATGGAATTCCTCCACTTTATTATTCCTTTTAGCACAATAGTATTCCATCACCAACATATACCACAACTTGTTCAGTCATTCCCCAATGGAAGGGCATCCCCTCATTTTCCAATTTTTTTTTTGCCACCACAAAGAGTGAAGCTATGAATATTCTTATACAATTCTTTTTCCTTATTATCTCTTTGGGGTATAAACCCAGCAGAGCTATGGCTGGATCAAAGGGCAGACAATCTTTTAAAGACCTAAGTTGCCCCACTCTTTGTGACCCAATTTGGTTTTTTTTTTTGTTGTTTTTTTTTTGGCAAAGATACTAGAGTGATTTGCCATTTCCTTATCCAGCTCATTTTACGGATAAGGAAACTGAGGCAAACAGGGCAAGTGACTTGCCCAGGGTCTCACAAATCTGAGGCCATATTTGAACTCAGGAAGATGAGTTTTCTTGATATCAGACCCCACACTCTATCCACTGAGTTTATTCCTATTTATTATTATTGTTATTATTAACTGGGATGGTGGCTACCTTATAGAAGAGAAGAGGATAGATCCATAAAGTAGACTAAACAAGGATTGGAAGCCCAAATAAATCAGGGATGACTCCAAGAGATGCAAATATAGATGACTGGAAGCTGGATAATGTCCCCTTATTGTTTGTCCTTTATTCTGAAAAGGACCAATAATATTCTTGACTCAAGGATGAATTGAACCCAAGTGAGGCAGAGTTGCACAGTCATTAGCCTCCCTTCCAGAGGCAACCAAGTCCAGTGTCAGGACAAAGGCCAGGATGCCAATGTCTTCAATGTCTGACAAAGCCCTAGGTGCTCCCTAGCACCTTCTTGAGCCACCCCCGTGGCTGTTGAAACAAATTGTTCTCATCTACCCATTCCATTCAGATCTAGGAGTGATTGGCATGGAGATTATAGTTAAACCCATAGGAGATGATGAAGTCAATAAGAGAAAGAATGTAGAGAAGAGAGAAGAGAAGAGAAGAGAAGAGAAGAGAAGAGAAGAGAAGAGAAGAGAAGAGAAGAGAAGAGAAGAGAAGAGAAGAGAAGAGAAGAGAAGAGAAGAGAAGAAAAGAGAAGAGAGGAGAGGAGAGGAGAGGAGAGGAGAGGAGAGGAGAGGAGAGGAGAGGAGAGGAGAGGAGAGGAGAGGAGAGGAGAGGAGAGGAGAGGAGAGGAGAGGAGAGGAGAGGAGAAGAGAAGAGAGGAGAAGAGAAGAGAAGAGAAGAGAAGAGAAGAGAAGAGAAGAGAAGAGAAGAGAAGAGAAGAGAAGAGAAGAGAAGAGAAGAGAAGAGAAGAGAAGAGAAGAGAAGAGAAGAGAAGAGAAGAGAAGAGAAGAGAAGAGAAGAGAAGAGGAAGGAAGAGAAGAGAAGAGGAGGGAAGGAGAGGAGAGGAGAGGAGATGAGAGGAGAGGGCTCAGGACAAAGCCTTTGGGAACTTCTTTTGTTAGAGAATAGGACAAGGGAAACTGAGAAAGGTCAGGCAGGTAGCAGAACTAAGAAAAAACAGGGGAATGACATTCCAGAGAGGAGAAAGAGGTTATAGGTTATATAAGAGAGGGTAATGATAATAACAGCATCTATATAGCACTTTAAGGTTTGAAAAACACTTTATTAGATCCCTCAACTCTGTAAGGTAGGTGCTGTTATTATGTCAATTTTCCAGGTAAGGAAACATGGGGAAACAAAGTGACTTGTCCAGGGGCTATCAGAGTAATTATTATATCTCATATATCAGTATTATATTATTATATGATATATGTACATCATATACCTATAACATATCAAATATAAGTATTCTAATATATTATGTATATATTTCATATACATATAATATTATATAATTATATAATATCATAATATAAATATAATAATATAATATAACATAAGTTTCAGAGTCTGCATTTTAATTCCAGTCTTCTTGTCTCCAAGTCCAGCAGTCTTTCTACCTTGCTGCCTCTGGCAAGGTTAATTGCAACAAAAAAAAGGTTAAGAAGGATGAAAATTGAGAAACAGCCATCAGATTTGTCAATTAAGAGACCACTGGGAAAACTAGATGACTCAGTGGATAGAGAGCCAGATTTGGAGATGAAAGGTCCTGGGTTCAAATGTGATCTCGGACACTTACTAGCTGCATGACCTTGGAGAAGTCACTTTACCCCTGTTGTCTAGACCATACTGTTCTTCTGCCTTGGAATAAATTCTAAGACACAAGGAAAGATCCCCCCCCCCAAAAAAAAAACAGTGATTGAGAGCATTTGTTCTTACAACTAAAGGTAGTTTTAATTTTTTCTTTTTTTAATTTTAATTTTAAAATATTTTTCCATGGTTACATGATTCATGTTGTCTCTCTCCCCTCTTCCCTCCCCTTTTTAGGCACTGACAAGCAATTCCATTGGTTTGTACATGTATTTTTACTCCATACCTATTTCCATATTATTAATTTTTGTAATAGAAAGTCAAAACTCCCAATCATATGCCCATATAAACAAGGGATAAATCATATATTTTTATTCTGCATTTCTGCTCCTCCAGTTCTTTCTTTCAATGTGGATAACATTCTTTTTCCTAAGTCCCTCAGGATTGTCCTGGATCATTGCATTGCTGCTAGTAGCAAAGTTGATTATATTTGATTGGTTCTACTCATTTCACTCTGCATTAGTTCATGAAGTTCTTTCCAGTTCATATAGAAATCAAGCAGTTCATCATTCCTTATAGCGCAATTGTATTCCATCACCATCATATACTACATTTGTTCAGTAATCTCCCAATTGAGGAACAGCCCCACATTTTCCAATTCTCTGCCACCACAAAGAGTGCAGCTATGAATATTTATGTACAACACTTTTTTATTATCTCTTTGGAGTACAAACCCAGCAGCACTATGGCTGGATCAAAGGGCAGAAAGTCTTTTAGCGCCTTTTGGACATAGTTCCAAATTGCCCTCCAGAATGGTTGAATCAATTCACAACTCCACCAGCAATGCATTAGTGTCCCCATTTTGCTACATCCCCTCCAGCATTTATCACTTTCCTTTACTGTCATAATGGCCAATTTGCAAGGTGTAAGGATAGTTTTCATCTGAGTTTCATTTGAGAACTGTCTGTTCATATCTTTTGATTATTTATCAATTGGGGAATAACTTGTATTCTTATAAATTTGATTCATTTCTCCATTTATTTGAGAGATGAAGCCTTTGCCAAAGTCACCTGCTATAAAAAATTTCTCTCGGTTTATTGTTTCTCTTCTAATCTTGGTTGCTGTGGTTTTATTTGTATAAATCCTTTTTAATTTAATGTAATCAAAGTTATCAGTTTTCCATCAAGTAATGTTCTCTTTGTCTTGTTTGGTCATAAATTCTCCTTATGCTCCTCTAGTTTGTTTATGGCTTCGCTCTTCATTTCGGAATCATGTAACCATTTTGACTTTATCTTGCTATTTGGTGTGAGATGATGGTTTATGCCTAGTTTCTGACATCCTGTTTTCCAGTTTTCCCTGCAGTTTTTGTCAAATAGTGAGTTCTTCCAAAAGCTTGGGTCTTTGGATTCCTAATCACTTTTGAGGGCAATTTTGTTTGAGTGATGAAATCTAATCCTTATTTCATATGATCAAACTTCAAATACTTAGGCACAGTGAATAGAGAACACTGGACCTGAAGTCAGCAAGAACTGAATTCAAATCTAGCCTCTGTTACCAATAATGGGACCCTGGGCAATAACTTCTGCCTGCCTCAGGTTTCTCAACTGAAAAATGAGATTAACAATAGCTTCCACCTTCCAGGGTTCCTGTGAGGATCAAATGAGTTAATATTTATAAAAAGTATCTAGTAGGCCCTTAAATGCTAGTTCCTTTCCTTCTCCATTTGAAGACAGTCAATTCCCTTCTTTAAGCTGTTGTTGTTGTTCAGTCATGTCCCATTTAGTCTTGTGACCCCATTTGGGGTTTTCTTAGCAAAGATACTGGAGTAGTTTGCCATTTCCTTCTCCAGCTCATTTTACAGATGAGCAAACTGAAGGAAACAAGGTCAAATTTGAACTGAGGGAGGTGTCTTCCTGACTCTCGGTCCAGCACACTGTCCACTGAACCTTTCTTTAGACTAAGAATCTCTACATTTTTCAACCAAACCCCTTGTGGCATGATTGGAGATCCACACCACGGTGGGCACCCTCCCCTGGACACTCTTCTAGCTTTCACAGTCTTTTAAATGTTACTGCTTAAGTTTTTGTAACATTTGTAGTTCAAGATGTTTCCCTCTCCTCCAACCCCACATGAAAGAAAGCCATTATTTGACACAGATATACAAGTGAAACTATGTAATACATGGTTCCATATGTCAGCTCTTTCTCTGGGGGTGGATAGCATCTTCCTTCACAAGTCCTTAGGAGTTGATTTGAATATTCCTATAACTCAGAATCGCCTAGTAATTCATATTCACTTATCAAACAATACTGCTGCTACTATAGACTTGGTTCTGTTTGTTTCACTCTTCCTTATTTCATTCAAGTCTTTCCCTGTTTTTCTAAAGCCAACCTGGGGCACAGCTGGGTGGCTCAGTGGATGGAGAGCCAGACCTAGAGATGGGAGGTCCTAGGTTCAAATCTGGCCTCAGGCACTTCCCAGCTGTGTGACCCTGGGCAAGTCACTTGATCCCCATTGCCTAGCCCGACCACTCTTCTGCCTTGGAACCAATACACAGTATCAATTCTAAGATGGAAATTAAGAGTTTTTTAAAAAAATAAAATAAAATAAAGCCAGCCTGCTCATTATATCTTATAGCATTGTATTATTCCATCACAATCAGATACCACAGCTTGTTCAGCCATTCCCCAATCGATATGGGCATCCCCTTAGTTTCCAGTTTTTTGCCAGGACAAAGGTGTTTTAGAAATATATGTTCTAAGTAGAACATGTAAGTTCTTTTCCTTTTTCCCTGATCATATATAATAATGATAGCGGTCTTGCTGGGTCAAAGACTATCCACAGTTTTATAATTCCAGATTGCTCTTAAATCAGTTCACAGTTCCACCAATAGTGTATTAGTGTCCTGATTTTTCCATATCCCTTCCATTATTTGTGATTTTTCTCTCCTGCCATTTTAGCCAAGCTGATAAGTGTTTCATAGTCTTTTCTAAGTTGTTCCCAGAACCCATCACGTTACTGAAAAAGGCAGAGTACATACAGAAGGAGTAGCATTTCCTCAGTCATGAGATCATAGATTTAGAACTTGAAACAACCTTATAGACCAGTGGTTCTCCACCTTTCTAATGCCGTGACCTCGCAATACAGTTCCTCATGTTGCGGTGACCCCAAGCCAAAAAATTATTTTGGTGGCTACTTCAAAACTGTAATTTTGCTACAGTTATGATTCAGAATGTAAATACCTGATATGCATTATGGATTCTCATTGCTACCAACTGAGAGGTTGAGAACCGCTGTTATAGACCCTCTACTCTGAAGTGGTACAGTGCTGACAGCAGGAAGAAATGAATTCAAATTCAGTCTTGGCTACTTTTACTAGCTGTGTGAACTTAAACAAATAATTTAACCTCAGCATCCTCATCTGTAAAATGGGAATAATATCTCCTCCCTTCCAGTGTCATTGTAAGGATGAAATGATGTATTATTGGCAAAGTGCTTATTTAGCACAGTGCCTGGCATATAGTAGTGTAATAAAAATGCTGTTTTTTTTTTTAATATTGTTATCTACATCCACTACAACTACCATGAATTCAATTCTTGCATGAAGAAACTGAGAGGTATTGTGACCTACCCAAGGTTATAGATTGCAAGAGATAAAGAGAGGAACATTGAAACCCAGGTCCTCTGATTCCACCATGCCATGCTGCCTGGGAGACAGGATGGGGGTGGGGTGGTTTTTAACCTGGGGATGTCAGACTCTGGATGGATTTCCAGGGGTCCATGACATTCAATGGGGAAAAAAATCTGTCTTTATTTTCTTTCATCTCTAATTGAAGTGGGACATGTCTTTTCAATTATTATTTTTATTTATTTTTTTTAAACCCTTACCTTCTGTGTTAGAATCAACACTGTGGATTAGTTCCAAGGCAGAATTTGGTAAAGGCTAGGCATTGGGGGTTAAGTGACTTGCCCAGGGTCACATAGCTAGGAAGTATCTGAGGCCAGATTGGAACCCAGGACCTGTGGATCTAGAGGACTGGCTCTCAATCCACTGAGTCATCCAGCTGCTCCTTTTTTCAATTATTTTTTAAAAATATTATTCTGAACAGACTTGTACAATAATATTCATATGGCTGTGTTCTTTGTGGTGGCCAAAAATTGGAAAATGAGGGGATGCCCTTCAGTTGGGGAATGGCTGAACACATTGTGGTATATGTTGGTGATGGAATACTATGTGATCAAGGGAATAATGAACTGGAGGAATTCCATGGAGACTGGAACAACCTCCAAGAAGTGATGCAGAGTGAAAGGAGCAGAACCAGGAGAACATTGTACACAGAGACTGATACACTGTGGTACAATCGAAGGTAATGGACTTCTCCATCAGTGGCAATGCAATGATCCAGGACAATTCTGAGGGATCTATGAGAAAGAATGCTATTCACATCCAGAGAAAGAACTGTGGGAGCAGAAATGCAGAAGAAAAACATCTGCTTGATCACATGGGTTGGTAGGGCTATGGCTGGGAAAGTAGACTCTAAAGGATCATCCTTGTGCAAATATTAATAATATGGAAATAGGTCTTGATCAATGACACATGTAAAACCCAGTGGAATTGTGCATCATATGGGAAGGTAGGGGAGGGAAAGAATATGAGTCTTGTAACCATGGAAAAATATTCTAAATCATCTAATTAAATATAATTTTTTTAAAAAGTCATTCAGTTAAAAAAATATTCTGAGAAGGGACTCATAGGCCTTATTGGACTGCCAAAGGGTCCCATGACCACCCAAAAGTTAAACACCCCTGAGATAAGAAATCTAGGTTTTTCATTGACATAATTTTTCTGAGTTGATTTACCTGTCAATAAATTGAGATAACCTCACTAGGTTGTTGTGAGCATTAGATAATAGGTATGAAAGTGCTTTGGAAGTTCCAAAGCTTCTGAAAAGTGAGATGTTACTATTTAAAAGGACAGATCCCTAAGCAAGTCACTTAACTCCCCTCCCCTAGCCCTTTCCATTCTTCTGCCTTGGAACCAGTACACAGAATGAATTCTAAGATGGAAGATAAGGGGTTTTTTAAGTTAAATTAAAGGGCAGGTAATCCGTATTGGCACACTATCTTACTCTGAAAAACTTCATTAAATCCCTAATCTTGGGTAGCTCCCAAGGGGTCTACTTCCCCGGGTGCTTTAGATCAACTAGCCCATCCACACCTTCTCCTCCAAGGGGATTCTTCTTGTCCAGGCCCTCCCATAAATCCTTTACATGGAAAGTGATGGGAGCTTTCCTCTAGATCTCTTGTCATTCTGTGAGTTCCAATGCTGCCAAGGTACAAGGGGCAGTGGATAGAACACTGGACCCAAAGACAGGAAGAGGTCAAATCTGAAATCAGATTCTTACTAGTTCTGTGTCCCCAAATAAGTTATCTGGTTTATTACAGTTTCCTCAACTGGAAATGGGGATAATAGCACCTACTCGAAGGGTTGTTGTGAGAATCAAATGAGATCATAGTTGAAAATAGAGTATAAAACAGAGCTAGAACAGAGTATATAAATGTTAGTTGTTATCATGATTAGTATAATCTTTATATATGTATATAATTGTGTATGGTTGACCTATTTATTTTTCCTGGTAATAACCTCTCTTGGTTGATATATATATATATATATATACACATATATATATATATATACACATATATATAAACCCTCACCTTCCCTCTTAGATATATAATACACAATACTGTGTATTGGCTCCAAGGCAGAAGAGTGGAAAGGGCTAGGCAATGGGGGTCAAGTGACTTGCCCAGGATCACACAGCTAGGAGGTGTCTGAGGGCAAATTTGAACCCAGGACCTCCCATCTCTAGACCTGGCTCTCAATCCACTGAGCCACCCAGCTGCCCCTAGTTGATATATTTTTAAATTACCTTCATCTTTGGCAGTGGCTCACTTATGTTATCCATGTAGACTCTCAGTGAACCATCTTTGTGACTTCTCAGGGATGGTGGTATTTAGAACCCAACTAAAAGATTTTACCAATGTCCCTCTTAAATTTCATTTTAGTCAATTCATCCAGATGTTGACATTTCCTGGATCTCTCTATATAAAGAGAATTTGTTAAATACAGTAGCTAATCCTCTCACCATTGTGTTTCAATATGAATTTGGTAAGCATGGTCATTGATCAGTCTAGCCAAATCTTTGAAAAAGAGGAGAGAGGTAGCATAGTAAAATGAAAAGAATGTTGTTGAATTTGGGGGTGTAAAAGTAGAAGTTTGAGAACAAAGCCTTACATGAATCCAGTTGTGTTCTTTTAAATAAGTCACTTACTTTAAACTCTCCATGCCTCAGTTTCCTCATCTGTAAAATAAGAGAGCTGAAATAAATGCCTTCTAGAGTCTCTTCAAGTTCTAAATCAAGGGCCAAGCATGTACTACTGGACACTATTGAAGGCTCTCTTTGAAGCTGACATGGAACCACTAATGATGGTTCTTTGAGTCAACCATTTCCGAATCCACCTAAGTCCTACTACCATTTTGTTTACAAGAAGGAAAAGATAAGGCCTGGACCTGTGATTTCATTGGTATAGGGACTCCTGTATTAGGAAACTCTGCCAATATAGCTCAACTCTTTCTTTGCAATTTATAATTCTAAAGAGCTGTCAAGTACATGTCAGAAGCATAATTTGAATGCAGGTTTTCTGGGCTTTGAGACTGTCTCACTATCCATTATGTCACATGGCTTTTTTTTCCCCCTAACCCTTATTCTCCACCTTAGAATCAATACTATATATTGGTTCTAACATAGAAGAACATTAAGGGCTAGGCAATAGGGGCTAAGTGACTTGTCCAGGGTAACACAGCTCGGAAGTGTCTGAGGCCAGATTTGAACCCCAAGACCTCCTGTTTCTAGGTCTGGCTCTCAATCCACTGAGCCACTTAGTTGTCCCTGTCACCTGGCTCTTTAAGAAACTTTTGTCATAAAATACTTTGCCAAATATTTCATTAGAATCTAAAATATCTATAGCATTCCCCTGATTTGCCCATCTTGTAATTCTGGTAGGAAAGGAAATAAGTGAACCCATCATAACTTGCTCTTAATGAAGCCTCGTTGGCTTTTTATGATTACCACTTTCCCCCCTAAATGTTCACTGACTAGCCCTTTAGAATTCTGTCAGGAATTGAAGTCAAACTCACTGGCTTCCCTCATTCCTTTTTTAGCACTTTTGTGCTGCAATCCTGTGGCGCCTCTCCCACGTGCCTCAGATTTCAAAGATCATTGACACTGTCTGAATAATCACATCACTTGCCTTTTCCGGATTTCTAGACAGACTCATAGATTTCCTGAACTTGCTCATTTGAACTCATCAAAGGTCCTGGGCAATTCCTTACTGTCTTCTTACTTGTTTATTGTTATATTATCATGTACTGCGTGATTATACTGTACGATATCCTATTATGTCTTGTATTATACCACCACGGTGTCCAGAGTGAGATTTTCAAAGGATCCATGAATTTTCATGGGGAAAAATTACCTTTTTAGTGTCAGTATTTTGTTTGTTTTCACTAACCAGCAACTTAAATAGTTCGTTTCCTTCGGTTATTATTCTAAGAAAGATTCACCAGATTGAGAACAGGCATGGCACAAAAAAGGATAAACCCCCTGGACTAGAGAATCCCCGGAAGATGATGACTTTGGTGATTCAGGGCTCTGGGATTCTGCATTTCCTGTTCTCCCCTTCTCGGGGGTAGTCAAAGTTCTCTGTAAGCATGGCCGATCTGTGTCTAATTTGTCCTTGCCTCCACATGCAGACATTGCCATTGCCCCATTGCACATTACCTTGGGATGCCATTGAGGACCCACATGGGAGGTCCAGCATCCTCTGAACCCTTTGAAGTTGCAAGCTGTTGCTCCAGTCCACAGGGGAAGAGAAACATATCCATGTCCAAGGCTTAAGTCAATGCCTCTCCTTTCCCCCAGGAAGTTCCTACTCCGGGATGTGCTGGAAAGGCAGAGGCTCCAGTTCCTGGAAGTCTGGCTCTTCACAATTCGCTTTATAATTGATAGACAGTCCCTGGGCAGGGCTTCCTTCTCTTTTCCAAACACAGTTCTGGTGTAATGTTTTTCTAGTTCAAAAGCCTTTGTAATTTAGGCTAAGGTCTTTTGATTGATTGATATATGTTCTCACCCAGTTAAGGTATCAAAACTGAAACAGGGTGGGTTGGATTAAGGGCTTTACTTGAGGATGGTTGGGAAAAGAATCACTGGAAGGGACCTTAAGAGAACTCCTGACATTTGACCATGATGTGAAGAAGTGACGGAGCTCCTGACAACAAAGGGAAATCCCAAGTTTGGTAAGAGAAGCTGGCCCAAGAAGGATGGTAAATCCTGAAGAGTGGAATTCTAAAGAGAAAACTTCTTAAAAAAAAAAAAACCCAAGGGGGCAGCTGGGTGGCTCAGTGGATTGAGAGCCAGGCCTAGAGATGGGAGGTCCTAGGTTCAAATCTGGCCTCAGACACTTCCCAGCTGTGTGACCCTGGGCAAGTCACTTGACCCCCATTGCCTAGCCCTTACCACTCTTCTGCCTTGGAGCCAATACACAGTATTGATTCTAAGATGGAAGGTGAGGGTTTAAAAAAAACAAAAAACACTACAGAGGAAGCTAGGTAAAACAGTGGATAGTGCATGAGGTCAAGAGTCAGGAGGTCCTCTGTTCAAATTTGGCCTCGACACTTCCCAGCTGTGTGACCCTGGGCAAGTCACTTAACCCCCATTGCCTAGCCCTTAAGGCTCTTCTGTCTTAGAATTAACAGTAAGAAAGAAGGTAAGGGCTTAAAAAAAAACTATAGGAAAATTTTTTTAAAGTGCAGTTATGATAGAGCAATGGAAGATAAAAACAGGATGGAAGAGTTGAAGAAATTAAGACCATAAAGAAGACTGACTTGCCCAAGGTCACGTAGGTAGTATTCATCAGAGGTGGGTTCTGGACCCAGGTCCAAATTCGGGGCAATTATGGCTCAGTGTTTAAAAGAACCAGGTCTGAAGTCAGGAAGACTAGTTCAAATCCAGCCTCAGACACTTACTAGCTGTGTGACTATGAGCAAGTCATTGACCCTCTGTTTGCCTAGGAGGGAGTTAGGTGGTTCAGTGGATAGAGTACTGGCCTGAAATCAAGAAGATTAAAATATAAAACTGTGCATTCCCTTTGACCTAGCAATACCACTACTAGGTATATATACAAAAGAGATCCCCAAAAAGGAAAAAGAGCTTATTTGTACAAAAATATATTTATAGCAGCCCTTTTTGTGGTGGCAAAGAATTGGAAATTGAGAGGATATCTATTAGTTGCCAACTCGTGGTATATGATTGTAATGGGATACTATTGTGCTATAAGAAATGATGAGCAGGATGGTTTCAGAAAAACCTGATGAAACTGATGCAAAGAAAAGCTAGCTGTGAGACCTTGGGCAAGTTACTTAACCCTGTTTGCTTCAATTTCCTCATATGTAAAATGAGCTAGAGAAAGAAATGGCAAACCATTCTAGTATCTTTGGAAAGAAAACCTCAAATGGGATCACCACAAAGAGTCAGACAAATGAAAAATGACTGAACAACCATCAAATGGGGAATGGCCAAATAAGTTGTGGTGTATGATTTTAATGGAATACTATTATTATTGTTGCTTTTAGCAATTTTTTAGCAATTTAGCAAAAAATAATAGCAATTATTATTGCTATTAGAAATGACAAACAAGAGGGTTTCAAAAAAACCTGGGAAGACTTATATGAACTGATGCAAAGTGAAGTTAGCAGAACCAAGAGAACACAGTAACAGCAATATTTTTCACTGATCAATTGTAAACAACTTGACTTTTCTCAGAAATACAATTCAAGATAATTCCAAAGGATTCATGATGAAAAATGCTATCCATCTCCAGAGAAAGAACTGATGGAGTCTGAACACAGAATGAAGCATACTATTTTTCACTTTCTTAATTTCTGTCATGGGTTTTTTGTCTGTTTTCTTTCACAATATGACTAATATGGAAATGTTTTGCATGATTGCACATGTATAAACTATATCAAATTTCTTACTGTCTCACGGAAGAGTGAGGAGAGGAAGAGAAAGAATTTGGAACTCAAACATTTTTAAATGGGTTTTAAACATTGTTTTTACATGCAATTGAGAAATATAAAATATTATTGAAGATGATCTTCTCCCCAACATAGTGTAGCATCCATTTAACACCCCACTGCCACCCTCATATTCAGCTGCTCTTCCAGGTAAGTGCCTGGAAGCTTTGGATGGATTTACTTCTGGACATGTTATGAAATAGCTAAAAAGACTATTGTGTCCATCCTGACACAGCAGGACCAAGTAAAGTGATTTAGTACAGTGGAAAGATTAATAGTTCCCAAGTTCAATTATATCTGACTTTTCCTGGCTCCATGGACCATAGCTATCCAATGGAGTTTTTCTTTAGTAGATCTAATGGATCCTGTTCCCATCAGATAATCAGAGGTTAAGGGACTTATCTAGGGTCATACAGCTAGGAGATATAAGGTTAGATTTGAACTTATATCTGTTTTAAAAAGTTAAAAAATTTTTTTACCAATTACATGGAATAAAAAATTTCCACATAAGTTTTCCAACGTTATATGATCAAACTTGCTGGTAAGCAATTCAATCTGAGTTATACATGTATTATCATGCAAAACACATTTTCTTATTGTTCATTTTTGTAAGTGAATAATCACATAAAATCAAAGCCTCCAAACATAAACCCATATAAACAAGTGAAAATGGTGTGTCTTGAACTGCATTCCTACTCCAACAGTTCTTTCTCTGGAGGTAGATAGTATTCTTTGCTGTAAGTCCCTCAGAATTATCCTGGATCACTGTATTGCTGATAATAGCTAAGTCTATCACATTTGATTATTCCACAATATTGCTATTTCTGTGTGTTTTCCTGGTTCTGCTTATTTCACTCTGCATCAGTTCATGTAGGTCTTTCCAGCTCTTTCTGAAATCATCCTGATCATTCCTTATAAAACAATAGTATTCCATCACCAACATATATCACAATTTGTTCAGCCATTCCCCAAATGGATGGACAATCCCTTCACTATGTCTAATTCTTTACTACCACAAAAAGAGCAGCTATAAATATTTTTGTACAAATAGGTCCTTTCTCTCTCTCTGTCTCTGTCTCTCTTCTGTCTTTCTCTGTTTCTCTGTTTCTCTCTGTCTCTCTCTGTCTCTGTCTCTCTCTGTCTCTGTTTCTCTCTCTCTCTCTCTCTTTGGGATACAGTCCTAGTAGTGGAATTACTGGATCAAAGGGTATGAATTTATAGCCCTTTGGGCATAATTCCAAAGAGCTCTCCAAAATGGTTGGATCAGTTCACACCTCCATCAACAGTGCATTAGGGCCCCAATTTTCCCACATCCCCTCCAACATTTATCATTTTCCTTTTCTGTCATATTAGCCAATCTGACAGGCATGAGATGCCACCTTGGAGTTGCTTTAATTAGTTTTTTTTTCCTAATCGGTAGCTATTTGGAGCATTTTTTAAAAATATGACTAGAGATTTGATTTCTTCTGAAAACTGCCTGTTCATATCCTTTTCATTGGGGAATGACTTGTATTCTTATACATTTGACTCACTTCTCTATATTTTTGAGAAATGAAGCCTTTATCAGAGACATTTACTGTGATTTTTTCCTCCAGTTTTCTGCTTTCCTTCTAATTTTGGTTACATTAGCCTTCTTTATGTGAAATCTCTAGAAGGGGACCAGAAAGAGTATTGAGTCACTTCTCAGGTGGATGGAACCAGGATAAGAGATGAGACAGAACTACTTAACTCTTAGTATGTTTCTACTTTCTTTACCAAAAGTAAGTTTCTTCAGATGAGAAAATAAAATAAAAGTGGTTATCAGGGAGTTGAAAGCCAAGTTCAATAAAGAAATAGTTTTGTTTTACCCCCATAGAATTAAAATCATCAGGTCTTAATTAATTGAATCTCAAAACATTGAAAGATCTGGTAGATGTGATAACTCAACTGTTGTTGATGGTCTTTGAAAAAATAAAGAAAAAGGAAAAACCATAGGATGTATGTGGAGCTTTATTTTTTTTAATCCATTGTCTTCCTTGGAGTAGATGTCTATGGTAGAATCTTTGATCCAAAGGGTTTAGACACAAGTTATTTTACTTACATCATTACATATTTCTTTCCAGAGTGGTTGGTGCTACAAGATTGGAGCCAGTTTTCCAAAAAAGGACGAGAATCTTCAAACTAGATTGGTGAGGTTGACTAATTGCAGGAAAAATTCTAGATTATTAAAGTCATGGTTTGTGAGTATTTAGAAAAGGACTTGGTGACCACAAAGAGTCAGTATGACTTCATCCAAAACAGGTCATACCACTTGAAGGTTTCACTTCACACCTAGCAAGCTGGTAAAGAGAATTAAAGATGAGAAGAGTCAATACTGGAGGTGGTGTGGAAAGACAGGCACACTGTTTGATGAGCCGTGAATTGTTCCAACCACTCTGGAGAGAATGCTACCCAGACACTTGTAGAGAACAGGAAAAAGGGAATATAGGACAAGGGGACCTGGCTCTCCTTGAGAAAGTATTTAAGGTACCCAGAGTAGCAGAAACTGCCTGGAATACCCATTCCACTCTCCTCAAAACCTACACCAAGTGGCAGATTTAATTCAGCCTAGCCAGGAAACTAAAGAATGGCAGGAACCAAGCTGAGATCCTTCTTTCCTCAGGAAACTCATTGCTGGGAAATCCCATTATCTAGAAAGAATTAGTATGAATTTGAAATTGAAGCACACCATTTTTCACCTTTATTTCCTTCATGAGTTTTTTCTTAAATGTGTAATATGCATCTTTCACAACATGATAAATAGGAAAATATGTACTGCATGATAGCAATAAATGACTTTATAACCTTTATGATATCGCTTAAAATGTTAGGAAAGGAGGAAGGAAGGGATAAAAGGAGAGAACTTGGATCACGAAGTGTCTGAAAACAAATGTTAAAATCGTTTCTATATGTAATTGGGGAAAAACTACAATAAACATTTTTTCAAAGATTGAATCTGCCTGGTACTGCTATTTTATTACAACCTCTGCGCTTCTTATTAAATGGAGTGGAGAGCAAGGCCATGGGCTCCAGGCCTCTATTTGAAGATTAGACTTGGGAAAGCTTCTCTATTTCTCATTAGCTACACCACTTTTGAATTTTGGAACTCTCCCCGTCATGCCCTTTCTCCAAGAACCTTTTTTCCACCCGTCTGTCCCCTTTTACTCTTCAGCTTCCTTTTGTAAGTGGTCTCCTCATACTTTGTGAGCCCCTGGAAGACAGGGAGTGTCTTTTTTCATTTGTACTTGAATTCCCTGGCACAATGCCTGGCACATGGGCAAGCACTTAATCAATGTTTGTTGCCTGGCTGACAGCATGTGGGGCAACACCAAGCCTGAAGGAAAGAGAATGTGAATCCAATAGAG
Source organism: Monodelphis domestica (assembly GCF_027887165.1). Lineage (NCBI taxonomy): Eukaryota > Metazoa > Chordata > Mammalia > Didelphimorphia > Didelphidae > Monodelphis > Monodelphis domestica. The sequence continues at coordinate 277,499,403 of NC_077233.1, read as the reverse complement.
CCAAAGCCTGTCCCCGTAGAAGCTGCATGAGACAGGGACCAAGGCTAGTGGAAAGTAGAAGGAGGCCAAGACAGATTTAGCTCCAGCCTTAAGGATAAACCTGCCATCCAAGGGGACAGTCAGAAACTGAATGACGGGGGAAAAAAGGGAAAAAACACCCAAACTACCAAAGCTCTTAGGGGGGAGAAAATTCAGTGAAGAACACAAGCAAATAAATCAACAAGGTAGAAAATAAAATTAAAAGGGCAAGAGATCTGAACTTCTGGGTAAGCATGGCTGCAGAGTAGACGTGGCTGGCTTCCTCTCCTCAGACCCAACGACAGAGACAACCTCAAAAGACCCCTCAAAAAACAAAAACAACCATCCTCATAAGAACAGAGAGACCCCACACTAAGGCACAGCACTGAAGGTAGGTGGGACTCCAGCATTTCCACAATATAAGGGAATGAAAAGCTGACCCACCCACCACTCCGACGGAGCCAGAGTTTAAGTCGGCATTGGCCAGAATCAACAAGTGAGGGAGGGGCACCCCAGGGCTGAACAATGGGCAGCCCCAGGTCTGGGGACCTGAGTGAGACCACCAAGGACCCCCTCCTGTGAGTAGTAAAACCCAAAACCCCGGCAGGCGGGCAAGGGGAGTTCAGATTGCGGGTACCCAGAACTAGCATGCTATAATCAACGAGTGTGTGAAGGGATCCCCTGAAGTGAGCAAGGGGCACCCACGAGTCTTGGGAGTTAATTAAAAACACCAAAGACCCACACCTGAGAGCAGTAACACCCGAAACGCTGACAGGCAGGGGAGGGCAGACCCTGGGCTTCCACAGGAAGATAGCACAGCTGCGTAGAATAGAGAATTTGCCTGGGGCTAAAGCCTGGATCATTAGACCCATACACTGAGAGCCAGCCCTCCTCACTCAGATTTCTGACTGGAAAGGGGAGAAAAAAAACCATAGAGATGGCAAACAATGCACAGGAGCAACATCCTCCAAACACCAAGAAAAGCAAGAAGAAGGGGGTGACTTTGGACACATTTTATGGAGCAAAAATACAAATACAGAGGAAATAGAAGAGGAAACACAAACAAATGCTCCAAAACCTTCCAAAAGAAATGGAATTTCTCCACAAGCTCTTGAAGAATTTAAATTGGAAATCATCAAAAAGATGGAAGCTTTCTGGCAGGAAAAATGGGAAACAATGCAAAAGGAACTCAGCAAACTGAGGAACCAAAATACGCAAATGTAGAAACAGCTCGAAGCCTCAAAAAACAGGTCAGAACAAACTGAAAAGGAAAACCAGTCTTTAAAGGTCAGAATCAGGCAACTGGAAGACAATGATCTTGCAAAAGAGCAAGAATTAATAAAGCAAAGTCAAAAGACTAAGGAATTAGAAGATAACATAAAATATCTCACTGACAAGGTGACAAACCTGGAAAACAGAGGAAGGAGAGACAATCTGAAAATCATTGGCCTACCAGAAAAGTCAGAAATAAACAGTAATCTTGACATCATAATACAAGATATCATCAAATAAAACTGCCCAGAGATTCTAGAACAAGGGGACAAAATATGCATTGAAAGAGTTCACAGAACACCCTCTACACTAAATCCCCAAAAGACAACTCCCAGGAATGTAATTGCCAAATTCCAAAGCTTCTAAGCAAAAGAAAAAAAATCTTACAAGAAGCCAGAAAAAGACAATTTAGATATAAAGGAATACCAATCAGGATCACACAGGACCTAGCAATTTCCACTCTGAATGACCGTAAGGCCTGGAACATGATATTCAGAAAGGCAAGAGAGCTAGGTCTTCAACCAAGAATCAGCTATCCATCAAAACTGGCTATATACTTCCAGGGGAAAGTATGGGCATTCAACAAAACACAAGATTTCCAAGTATTTGTAAAGAAAAGACCAGAGCTCTGTGGAAAGTTTGACACCCAAACACAAAGAGCAAGAGAAATATGAAAAGGTAAAATATGAAGGAAAGAGAAAAGGAGAAAAATGTTATTTTTTTCTTTTATTTAAACTCTCGTCTATAAGGACTACATTTATATCAAATTATATATATTAATATGTGGGGAAAATGTAATGTGTAACTCTCAAAAATTGTATGCATCATTCCAGTAGTAAGAAGAATCACGCATAGGGAAAGTTTGGAGCATCAAGATGATATGGAGAAGGGGGGGGGAGAAAGAAAAAGGGAGGGGGGGAATCATTGATGGTACTAAGATATACTCCAAGAAATAGAAAGGAAAAAAAAAACTAAATAGAATAATCTTTCTCACACAAAGATACACATGGGAAGGGGAGGGGAAGAATTCTCCTATAAGAAGGAGAGGAAGAGAGTTTTTACTTAAACCTTACTCTCAGTGAAATCAACTCTGAGAGGGAAGAGCATCTAAATCCACTGGGATCTTGAATTCTATATTATCCAACAGGGCAAGGGAGAAGGGAAAACCAAGGGGGGGACTGAACACAAAAAGGGAGGGAAGGAGAGGGGGGAGGGGAAGGGAACAAAAAGGGAGGGGCTAGAAAGGGAAGCATATCAAGGGAGGCGACTAGGGGGACATATTTAAAGTAAATCACTGGTTTAAAAGGTTATAGCTAAAGAAGAAAGGTCAGAATTAGGGGAGGATATCAAAATGCCAGGGAATCCACAAGTGACAATTATAACTTTGAAGTGAATGGGATGAACTCATCCATAAAACATAGATGAATAGCAGAATGCATTAGAATCCAAAACCCTACCATATGTTGTCTTCAAGAAACATACATGAGGTGGGTAGATACTCACAAGGTCAAAATTAAAGGATGGAGTAAGACCTTTTGGGCCTCAACTGATAGAAAGAAGGCAGGAGTTGCAATCATGATATCTGACAAAGCCAAAGCACAAATAGACCTGATTAAAAGGGATAGGGAAGGTAAATATATTTTGTTAAAAGGGACTATAGACAATGAGGAAATATCACTAATCAACATGTATGCACCAAATGGTATAGCACCCAAATTTCTAATGGAGAAACAAGAAGAATTGAAGGAGGAAATACGCAGTAAAACCATATTAATGGGAGATCTGAACCAACCACTATCAAATTTAGATAAATCAAATAAAAAAATAAATAAGAAAGAGGTAAAAGAAGTGAATGAAATCTTAGAAAAATTAGAGTTAATAGACATATGGAGAAAAATAAATAGGGACAAAAAGGAATACACCTTCTTCTCAACACCACATGGCACATTCACAAAGATTGACCATACACTAGGTCACAGAAACATGGCATACAAATGCAGAAAAGCAGAAATAATAAATGCAGCCTTTTCAGATCATAAGGCAATAAAAATAATGATCAGTAAGGGTACATGGAGAGCCAAATCAAAAATTAATTGGAAATTAAATAATATGATACTCCAAAATCAGTTAGTTAGAGAACAAATCATAGAAACAATTAATAATTTCATTGAAGAAAATTACAATGGTGAGACATCCTTTCAAACCTTATGGGATACAGCCAAAGCAGTACTCAGAGGAAAATTCATATCCCTGAGTGCATATATTAACAAATTAGGGAGGACAGAGATCAATAAATTGGAAATATAAATAAAAAAACTTGAAAGCAAACAAATTAAAAAACCCCACAAGAAAACAAAACTAGAGATTCTAAAAACTAAGGGAGAAATTAATAAAATCGAAAGTGATAGAACTATTGATGTAATAAATAAGACTAGAAACTGGCACTTTGAGAAAACAAACAAAATAGACAAAGTACTGGTCAATCTAATTTTAAAAAGGAAAGAAGAAAAGCAAATTAACAGCATCAAAGATGAAAAGGGGGAACTCACCTCCAATGAAGAGGAAATTAAGGCAATCATTAAAAACTACTTTGCCCAATTATATGGCAATAAATATACCAATCTAGGCAATATGGATGAATATTTACAAAAATATAAATTGCCTAGACTAACAGAAGAAGAAATAGGATTCTTAAATAATCCCATATGAGAAAAAGAAATCCAACAGGCCATCAAAGAACTCCATAAGAAAAAATCCCCAGAGCCTGATGGATTCACAAGTGAATTCTATCAAACATTCAAAGAACAGCTAACCCCAATACTATACAAACTATTTGACATAATAAGTAAAGAGGGACTTCTACCAAATTCTTTTTATGACACAAACATGGTACTGATTCCAAAGCCAGGCAGGTCAAAAACAGAGAAAGAAAACTATAGACCAATCTCCCTAATGAATATAGATGCAAAAATCTTAAATAGGATACTAGCAAAAAGACTCCAGCAAGGGATCAGGAGGGTCATTCACTATGATCAAATAGGATTTATACCAGGAATGCAGGGCTGGTTCAATATTAGGAAAACCATCCACATAATTGACCATATCAACAAGCAAACCAACAAAAATCACATGATTATCTCAATAGACACAGAAAAAGCCTTTGATAAAATACAACAATCATTCCTATTAAAAACACTAGAAAGCATAGGAGTAGAAGGGCCATTCCTAAAAATAATAAACAGTATATATCTAAAACCATCAGCTAACATCATCTGTAATGGGAATAAACTAGATGCATTCCCAATAAGATCAGGAATGAAACAAGGATGCCCATTATCACCTCTATTATTTAACATTGTACTAGAAACACTAGTAGTAGCAATTAGAGAAGAAAAAGAAATTGAAGGCATTAAAATAGGCAAGGAGGAGACCAAGTTATTGCTCTTTGTGGATGATATGATGGTCTACTTAAAGAATCCTAGAGAACCAACCAAAAAGCTAGTCGAAATAATCAACAACTTTAGCAAAGTTGCAGGATACAAAATAAACCTGCATAAGTTATCAGCATTTCTATATATTTCCAACATAGCTCAGCAGCAAGAATTAGAAAGAGAAATCCCATTCAAAATCACCTTAGACAAAATAAAATACTTAGGAATCTATCTCCCAAGACAAACACAGGAACTATATGAACACAACTACAAAACACTCTCCTCACAACTAAAACTAGATCTGAGCAATTGGAAAAATATTAACTGCTCATGGGTAGGACAAGCCAATATAATAAAAATGACCATACTACCCAAACTTATTTATCTATTTAGTGCCATACCCATTGAACTTCCAAAAAACTTTTTTACTGATTTAGAAAAAAACATAACAAAGTTCATTTGGAAGAATAAAGGATCAAGGATATCCAGGGAAATAATGAAAAAAATACAAAGGAAGGTGGCCTTGCAGTCCCAGATCTCAAACTGTATTATGAAGCAGTGACCATCAAAACAATTTGGTATTGGCTAAGAAACAGAAAGGAGGATCAGTGGAATAGACTTAGGGTAAGTGACCTCAGCAAGACAGTATATGACAAACTCAAAGATTCCAGCTTCTGGGACAAAAACCCACTATTTGACAAAAACTGCTGGGAAAACTGGAAGACAGTGTGGGAGAGATTAGGTTTGGATCAACACCTCACACCTTACTCCAAGATAAACTCAGAATGGGTGAATGACTTGAACATAAAGAAGGAAACTATAAGCAAATTAGGTGAACACAGAATAGTATACATGTTAGACCTGTGGGAAGGGAAAGACTTTAAAACCAAGCAAGACATAGAAAGAGTCACAAAATGTAAAATAAACAATTTTGATTACATCAAATTAAAAAGGTTTTGTACAAACAAAACCAATGTAAACAAAATGAGAAGAGAAGAAACAAATTGGGAAACAATCTTCATAACAAAAACCTCAGACAAAGGTCTAATTACTCAAATTTATAAAGAGCTAAATCAATTGTACAAAAAATCAAGCCATTCTCCAATTGATAAATGGGCAAGGGAAATGGATAGGCAGTTCTCAGCCAAAGAAATCAAAACTATTAACAAGCACATGAAGAAGTGTTCTAAATCTCTTATAATCAGAGAGATGCAAATCAAAACAACTCTGAGGTATCACCTCACACCTAGCAGATTGGCCAACAAGACAGCAAAGGAAAGTAATGAATGCTGGAGAGGATGTGGCAAAGTTAGGACATTAATTCATTGCTGGTGGAGTTGTGAATTGATCCAACCATTCTGGAGGGCAATTTGGAACTATGCCCAAAGGGTGACAAAAGAATGCCTGCCCTTTGATCCAGCCATAGCACTGCTGGGTTTGTACCCAAAGAGATAATAAGGAAAAAGACCTGTACAAAAATATTCATAGCTGCGCTCTTTGTGGTGGCGAAAAAATTGGAAAATGAAGGGATTCCCTTCAATTGGGGAATGGCTAAACAAACTATGGTATATGTTGGTGATGGAATACTATTGTGCTAAAAGGAATAATAAAGTGGAGGAATTCCATGGAGACTGGAACAACCTCCAGGAAGTGATGCAGAGCGAGAGGAGCAGAACCAGGAAATCATTATACAGAGACTGATACATTGTGGTACAATCGAAGGTGATGGACTTCTCCATTAGGGACAATACAATGTCCCTGAACAATCTGCAGGGATCTAGGAAAAAAAACACTATCCACAAGAGGACAAATGGTGTGAGTAAAAACACCAAGGAGAAGCAACTGCTTGACTACAGAGGTTGAGGGGTTATGACTGAGGAGAGAGTCTAAATGAACACTCTAATGCAAATACCAACAACATGAAAATGGGTTCGAATCAAGGACACGTGTGATACCCAGGGAATCGTGTGTCAGCTATGGGAGGGGTGGTGGGAGGGAGGGAGGAAAAGAAAATTATCTTTGTTTCCAATGAATAATGTGTGAAAACGACCAAATAAAATGTAAAAAAAAAAAAACAACAAGAGATCTAAAAAGATTGCCAACTTTTCCAAATCAATATTATAGCACAAAGGGATGAAATCAACCTTTGATGAAACAGAGAACCCTATAGATTCCCGAGATCGCCTTGAACCACAAGCAGGATGTTGCAGAATGGTTTAACAGATAAATGAGAAATCTGAGAGAAGACAGAAGGAAAAAATGGCAGAATCTAGGGCCTGCCCAACAGAAATTATTCAAAATAATTAGCAGAAGAAATACTTGACTCTACTGTGCTGAATCTCTCCAAAGAAGGAAAAGAGAGAACAACAAAATATTAATTCAAATAGCTTAAGTAAAGGACAGTCCATAAGACAAGTGAAAAGATCTTTATTATGCCAGCAAACATTTTGACTTCAAAGATGATATGCCCAGAGATGACTTAAGTTATCACAGAGCTCCCAGAGTAGGACAAGTCAAAGAAACTGAACATCATAATGCAAAAAAGATTACAAGAAAACTTCAGAGCACCAACCTAAATAATTCATGAATGACCTCTAGAAAAGAAAATCCATCACCTGTATTCCTTAAACTTCACATAGGATATATAGTGGTTAAATTTCATTCCAGTGGCAAAGAACAAATCCTGTGAGTGACCAGGAGAAATACCTTTAAATATAAAAGAAAGTCAGCTTGAATAATATAAGACTGTTCTTAATGCACCCAGAATTTTTAAAAAGTGGAGCAATATATTCTGAAAAGCAAAGAAATTCAAGCTGCAATCCAAAATGGCACACCCTAAAAAGTTGAGCTTAAAAATAAATGGGGAAAAAATAGACAGAAATTGAATTTTAAAAAATTAGGGGGCAGCTGGGTAGCTCAGTGGATTGAAAGCCAGGCCTAGAGATGAGAGGTCCTAGGTTCAAATCTGACCTCAGACACTTCCCAGCTGTGTGACCCTGGGCAAGTCACTTAACTCCCATAACCAATACACAGTATTGATTCCAAGATGGAAGGTGAGGGTTAAAAAAAAAATTAAAGGATTGAGGGGGGGCATATAAATAGATTATTCAACTTGCAAACATGCTAAACAATAGAAATACAACAAAGCTAAACAGTGAATAAAGTACTCCATATCTAGAGAGTATTAAAAAGACTAAAGAGAGAAATAGCTATGGCATTAAGAAAAAAACAACAGAAGGACCACGAAGAGATGTCTTTTTTAAAGGATATGATCAAATAGGATAAAGATGGAAGTGGAATGGAAAGAAATGGGAAAAGTGACCATAGAGGAGCAGACCTGAAACACTATTGTGTCAATTCCATACAACTTGAGGAATCTATATACTTGTGAGACTAAACTGTAGAATGGGAAGCTGAATAAAGGAGGAGGGGAAGGTATAACGTTCCCTTATCAAATCTGTGGTAAACAATATAGGGAAAATAACGCCTATACTCTCTCAGCAAGAAGAAGGGTATACAAATAAAACCAATATAACTAAAATTAGAAGGAAAACAACAAATTGGGGAAAAATCTTCATAAAAACCTCTGCCAAAGGTTTAATTACTCAAATTTATAAAGAGCTAAATCAATTGTACAAAAAATCAAGCCATTCTCCAATTGATAAATAGGCAAGGGACATGAACAGGCAGTTCTCAGCCAAAGAAATCAAAACTATTAATAAGCACATGAAGAAGTGTTCTAAATCTCTTATAATCAGAGAGATGCAAATCAAAACAACTCTGAGGTATCACCTCACACCTAGCAGATTGGCCAACATGACAGCAAAGGAAAGTATTGAATGCTGGAGGGGATGCGGCAAAATAGGGGCATTAATTCATTGCTGGTGGAGTTGTGAATTGATCCAACCATTCTGGAGGGCAATTTGGAACTATGCCCAAAGGGTGCTAAAAGGCTGTCTGCCCTTTGATCCAGCCATAGCACTGCTGGGTCTGTACCCCAAAGAGATAATGGACAAAAAGACTTGTACAAGAATATTCATAGCTGTGCTCTTTGTGGTGGCCAAAAATTGGAAAATGAGGGGATGCCCTTCAATTGGGGAATGGCTGAACAAACTGTGGTATATGTTGGTGATGGAATATTATTGTGCAAAAAGGAATAATAAAGTGGAGGAATTCCATGGAGACTGGAACGACCTCCAGGAAGTGATGCAGAGCGAGAGGGGCAGAACCAGGAGAACATTGTACACAGAGATAAACACACTGTGGTATAATCGAACGTAATGGACTTCTCCATTAGTGGCAGTGTAATGTCCCTGAACAATCTGCAGGGATCTATGAGAAAAAACACTATCCATAAGCAGAGGACAAACTGAGGGAGTAGAAACACCGAGGAAAAGCAACTGCCTGACTACAATGGCTGAGGGGACATGACAGAGGAGAGACTCTAAACGAACACTCTAATGCAAATACTAACAACATGGCAATGGGTTCAAATCAAGAACACATGTGATACCCAGTGGAATCACGCGTCGGCTACGGGGGGTGGGAGGGAGGAAAACAAAATGATCTTTGTCTTTAATGAATAATGCATGGAAATGATCAAATAAAATACTATAAAATTAAAAAAAAGAGAGAGAAGGAAAAAAAGAAGAAGAAGGTTTATAGGAGAATGAGTCAGAGGCAAAAAAGAAGAATTGAAATGGAGAGGAATAAAAGAGGAAGTCTCAATCTTGGGGTGAAAGAAGGATCTGTGGGAAAACACTCCCATAGTGAGGAAAGTTACACTATAATGGGATATGGGGTCAGTGAATCTAATCTGCAAAATTTTATACACAAGAACACTGAGAAAATATTTTGCCTTTAGAGCAGCTAGGAAGCACAGTAGATAAAGTGCCAAGCTTAAAGCCAGGAGGTCCTGGGTTCAAATGTAGCCTCAGACATTTCCTAACTGTGTGACCTGTGCAAGTCACTTAACTCAATTACCTAGCCCTTCACCTTTGAACTAATGCATAGCATTGATTGTAAGACAAAAGGTATTTTAAAAAATAATAAATCATTCCTTTTGTTTGTTTCAGTTATTTCCAGATATAATCTTCCTCTCCCCACATCTAGTTCTTATTGCTCTTCTGCCTCGGAACCAAGATTTAGTATCAAATCTAAGACAGAATGGTTTTGTGTGTGTGTGTGTGTGTGTGCGTGTTTAATGTATCTACACAAGATAGTTTGAGATATCTAATAGGCAGTTGGAGATGTGCAATTGGAAGACAGGAGGGAGATTAGAGTTACATAAATAGATCTGAGATTCATTTGCACTGAGAGGATAACTGAATCCATGGAAACTGAAGAGATCACCCAGTGAAATAATAAAGAGAGAAAAGAGAAAAGGAGACCCACCATGGATCCTTGCGGTCACCCACGTTTAGTGAGTATGAATTGGATGAATCCAGCCAAAAAGACTGAGAAAGAGTAGTGAGACAGAGAGGAAGAGAACTGGAATAGGGTGGTGTTTTGACAACCTAGAAAAAAAAAGAGAATATCAAGGAGAAGGTGATTGACAGTATCCAAGGCTACAGAGAGGTTAAAAAGGGTGAAGACTGAGGAAGAAACCATTAGACTTGGCAATGAAGAACTCATTGGTGGGGCAGGTAGGTGGCATAGTAGATAGAGCATCAAGTCAGGAGTTTGGCTTCAGAAGCTGTATGACGGGGGGCAAGTCATTTAACCCCATTTGCCAAGTCCTTGCCTTTCTGTCTTAGTTGTTACTAAAATAGAAAGGGTGAGAGAGAGAGAGAGAGAGAGAGAGAGAGAGAGAGAGAGAGAGAGAGAGAGAGAGAGAGAGAGAGAGAGAGAGAGAATAACCATTAGTAACTTTGAGAACAGTTTAAACTCATTTTCCTTAGTCTAAATCTGGTCTAAGACACTTATTGGCTGTGTGTTCCTGGGCAAGTGGTTTAACCCTACTTGCCTCAGTTTCCTCATCTATAAAACAAACTAGGGAAGGAAAGGCAAGTCAGTCCAATATCTCTTCCAAGAAAACCCCAAATGGAGTAGCAAAGAGTTGGACACAACTGAACAAGAACAAGGCACTTTGGAGAGCAGTTTCAGTTGAATGATGAGGTTGGAAGCCAAACTGAAGAGTTCAAAAGAGAGTGAAAGGAAAGGAAGAGAGGTACTGATTGCAAGTAGACTTCTCAAGGAAGTTAGCCATGAGAGCAAAGAGTTTTGGGTTGAAAACTAACAGGCCAAGTCATTTTCCTGATCTAATTCCACTCATTCATCTCCAACTGATTCTCAGTTATCTCAAAGTGAATATCCTAGAGGCATCTCAGACTCAACATGTACAAAACAGAATTTATTTTCTTTTTTCCCCAAAATCTTTCCCCCTTCGAAATTTCCCTATAGTAAGGGCACTACCATTTACCCAGATATTGTTATTTAGTCCTTTCAGTCATGTCCAACTCTATGACCCCCATTTGGGATTTTCATGGCAGTGATCATGAAGTGGTTTGCCATTTCCTTCTTCAGCTCATTTGACATTTAAGGAAACTGAGGCAAACAGGGTTAAGGGACTTACCCAGAGTCACACAGTTAATAAGGATCTGAGGCCACATTTGAATTTGAAGTTGAGTCTTTCCAACATCAGGCTCAGAACTCTATCCATTGTTCCACTTCACTTCCTGAATTTATCCAGTTAATCAGGCTCAAAAATTCAGCCTCATCCTCAACTCTTCAATCTCACTCATCTCACATAGCCAATCCATGGCCAAATCTTGTCATTTTTTAACTTCATAATATCTCATTCCCTACCCTTGCTTAGGTTCTCATGACTCTTATGGCAATGACCTTCTGACTGATTCCTGTTTCAAATTTCCCCCACTCCAATCCATCCTCCATTTAGCTTCCCTTAGGAGTTTTCTAAAGTGTGTACATCACGCCTCTACTCAATGAGCTCCAATAGCTCCCTATTACCCTGCCCAGACCAAATATAAGTTCCTTTGGCATTTAGTTTTTATTATTTGATTCCTTCCTATCTTTCCAGTCATCTCATAACTTTTCTCCCCTCTAGGAGCTCTATGCTCTAGCTACACAGGCTTACTTGCAAGTTCTTTAATGCCACTCTCCATCTCCCACCTTCATGCCTTTGCACTCACTATACCCCTGGAATGCCCCACTCTCCCCCCATCCCCCCAGATCCCTACCCCTCCAGTGATATGCTGGAGTCTACTTTTATTGGCTTGAGAGAGTCAATTGTTAAATTTGTAGGGTGTTTATCTGGGAAATTAGAAAATGCCTCAAATCAGGGCTCAGTGAATTATTTTGTTGATTATTTAGATTTAAGAAAGTGGTGGAAAAAATGTTAATAATGCAGATAAAAGTTAAGTGTGTGTCATGCATACACTTCCCACCTAGAATTCCAATTGTTAAACATTTACCAGCATACACCTCCCCACCCCCTTCTTCATTTTTCTTATTTCCTTCAAGACTCAGCTCAGAGCTCAATTTCTTCCTGAGCCCTTTCTCTGTACCAGCTGCAGTTCTTAACCTTTTCAAATGACTTTCTCTCTAGTATGTGTATGTCTTGTATGGACGGACCTCTTCAATATCCTCCAGTGGAATGTGCATTCCTTGAAGGGAGGGAGGGGGATTTTGAGGGGAGGGGGGCTTTTTTAGGCTTTCTCTGTGCTTCTAGTAAGTGCTTGATAAATCTTTGTTGACTGACTGGAATATTTTGTTTTGTGATTGTTCAGTCATTTCATTCATGTGCGATTCTTTGTGACCTCATTTGGGATTTTCTTGGCAAAGATAACTGGAATGGTTTGTTATTTCCTTCTCCAGACTGGAATATTACTATGCTACTAAAAACAATGAATATAAATACTGAGAAGCTTGGAAAGACAATGTCTACACGATAACTCCAAGTGTAGAAACATAAAAAACAGCAACAAAACAGTCAAAATTTAATGGCTTAAAATTATAATGACCAAGCTTGACTCCAAAGAAAAGACAGAAGACACCATCCCATCTCCTTTATAGAAGATCAGGTTCATTAAAAGGCTTTAAAAAAAAAAGAGGAATGCTCCAAATCATCCATAATGAGAGTGCATCCATAAGAGTAATGCAAAAAAAAAGAAAAAGACAACTCTGAGGTGTAAAAAGAGACACACTAGTGGAGCTGTGAATTACTCCAACCATCCTGGAAATAAATTTGGAATTTCTTTCAAATTATGATTTGAAAGAGTTGAAATTTTGATTTTTTGTTGTTGCAAAATGATTCATGTCCATATTTTTTTAATTCAAAGAAATATATACTCTTCAAAGAGATAAATGATACATATTTTTTAAATCCCATTATTTGCCAAAATATTTGTAGTGACATTTTGTGAAATAGCAAAGAATGGGAAACAAAGTCGATGCTCAATCTGTGCTTTATAAATGTATGCTATATTTTTGGATTTTAAGAAAGGATGAATATGATGAGTACAGAGAGGCATGGATAAGAGCTTATATGGACTGATGCAAAATAAAGTAAAAAAGACCAAAAGAACAATAAAACAATAAATATGGCAATATAAATGGAAAAAACAATCACCACCAAATGATTGAAACTGAATGTTATCAAGTGATAAGGACCAAACTTTTCTCCAGAGAAAAAAAATCTAAGAAAAATCTAATCTATTTCCCTTTTTGTGGAAGTGAAGGACTATCGTGTGGAACTGTATATTATTGACAGACTTGATTGATGTGCTGTTCAGTCTTGATGAATAGAGCTTTTTCCTCCATCTTTCTTTATTCTTTGTTGGGATAGCCTTCTGGAAGGAGAGAGGAAGGAAGTATATGTATTGCAAAATGTAGGTGATGCAAAAGCCAAAGGTATCAATCATTTTTAAAGGTATATTGTGGTATAAAAATAATGAGCAGAATTATTTCAGAAAGAGCTGGAAAGACTTACATGAACTGATGCAGAGCAAAATAAGCAGAACTGGGAGAACGTTGTACACAGTAGCAGCAATATTGTATGATGATCAACTGTGAAAGACTTAGCTATCATCAGCAATACAATGATCCAGGACAACTCTGAGGGACTTATGACAAAGAATGCTGTCCACCTTCAGAGAAAGAACTGTTGGAATCAGAATGCAGATCAAAGTGTATTTTTCACTTTAGTGTGTGTTTTTATTTTGGGATTTGGGTTTTATATGAATATTCTCTTAAAACAAAGACCAATATGGAAGTAAGTTTTGCAGGATAATACATATATAAACCAAATCAAATTGCTTACCATCTCCAGGAGGATGGAGGGAAAGGAGAGAGAGAGAGAATTTGGACCTTATAGTTTCAGAAAATGTATGTTGAGAAGTGCTATGACATGTAAATGGGAAAATAAAATATCCAAAAATCGAAACAAACAAAACAATGTATTTGGGGGTGGGATGGAGAAAGAGATAAATTCTATCTGTTGAGTTCTGTGAGCTTATGATTGCTCACCACCCTTTTAAAAATTGTACCTCCCCCTCAAAAGGACAAAATTAGTTGCTTGTCCCTCAGGGTGAGCAGGTTTATAAGGGACTTTGCACCCAGAGAGTAGAGGTTGAGGAAAGAGGGAAGGGAGCTAAGCTTTTGGGAAGAAGTTGGCTGAAGAGCATGGAGCAAAGGGGGTGAGCTCTTCAGGTAGTCCCAAAGTAATACCTTTCCTCAAGGCATCTCTGTCTTCCATACTCATCTCCATTTCCCTAAGGGGAGCTAATTAAAACTTGGCTTCTGTCTAGGAGAGATCAGAACACCAAGAAATAAACAAATGATGAGCCAAGGAGACAACCTCCCATCCCAGGGTCATCTCATCTTGCCTCTTGCCTGCAGGCTGGCAGCTCCTAGTACATCTCCAGTCTTGAATCACTGTTCTCCTCTTTTTTATACACCCATCACTAGACCACAGGAGTCCACCTTGATGTAGTTGGTTGATCCTACCTCCCACTTCATGAAAATCCCTTTTGCCTTTGTCTCAGAATCAATAAATCCTGGAGAGGATTTCTTTGTGTATGTGTCTGACTGTGTACTTATAGGTGACAATGTTTGCATGTATATGTGTGAGAATGTAGAAGTGTGTATATGAGTGTGCATCTGTATATGTGTAATATATCCTTGTGCATGGACTGTATGGGGTCATCAGAGAAGACCAGTACTCTAGGATGAGGGCTTTCTGAGCCCTTTTCAGGATTGCTTTCCTCTTTTGGTGTCCAAATACCACTCAGCTCTCACCTGGGGTTCCAAGAAGCTGTAGCTTATGTAGTGGCCACAAGCTGGTAAACTATCTCAGCAGGCAGGCTAAAACAGATGGAGGATAACTGACCAACAACACCTGTGAGTGAGGTAGGGGGATATCTACTCAAGGCATGTGATGGCTTCCTCTGGCAGAATGGATGGATGAGAATAATTGGATCCAACAGAGTGCTTAGCAATTAGCTCAAACACTGAAGATGCCAAGATCATCCACTGTATCCCAGGCCATCACCAGTTATCTTGATTTTTGTCCTGCCACCAGATTTCAATGATTCTGGAAGAGTGAGACCAATGCTTTGTACAATGCTGCCTCACTTAAATCCAATTTATGCTTGAGTTAAAAGATATCACCATAATGATATCATTTTGGTCCTCTTTGAGTAGTGTATTTTAATAAAATTCCAAGATTTTGAATTTTTGTTTGAGAAAAAATTTTCAAGGAAAGAAGCTTGCTAACTCCTAAATCCAGAGAATGAACTGTTGTGGAAAGATGCCAGAAAACCTACACTTCATCAAGAAGATCCAGAATGAACTTTGGGTGTGGTTGATTGAACTGAAGTTTGATTGAACATTTATTTGAATGTATACTCCTATGCCAAAAGGGGACTGCCCCCTAATTGGTTTTTGTCAATGTGCCCAGCAAACATTGGTTTTGCTGTCTGTCTTTCTTCTACTTCCCTCTTCTATCTAACTATTGTAATTTCCTCTTAGAAGGTGAAATTATGTATGCACCTGCAGTTAGAAAATTTAAAGGTGCAGGATGATTATGTTTAGTGATCAATTGGGGAGACTAGTCTCCCAATCATCATCAGGGGGGGATAGTGGACTTTAGATTACTCCCCCCTACTTAGTCTAACAAAATCAGGAATGTCTACCCCCATACCTAAGGATTAAGTATCTAGGAGGATGGCCTATGATAAAGATGTGCTAGCAAATGACAAATCAGAAACAGCTGACAGAACCCTGGGCTATCCTAAGTCAAGCTTAAGCTACCATTTGTACAGGTGAGATGCAGGAAAGTGATGTAAAACCATCTATATATTTCGTGTCACTTCCTCTCTCCAGCCTCTTTTGTGGAGGAGAGATGGCTGGCAGCAGTGTGCTGAGTCTTTCAGCATCTTGTCGTGGTGGCAGCTATTGTCCAGTTTAGCAGTGAGTTTCCCTTGATACCATACTGGAGGAAGCCTAGTAGCCTAGTTCAGGTGTGGCATCTTCTCTGAGCTCTCTCGGAGTTTAGGCTGATTTTTCCTCCTTTACCTTCCAAACACCATCCACTTAGAAGCCTCTAATCTTCTTCAGAAACCTTGTGGCAGAGGACTTCAAACTCCCCCTGGCACAAGCCAGGTGGGAGAAATCCTATACCCTTCTCTCTCTCTTCTCCTTGATCTCTTCCCTTTATGTTGATTAAACCACCATAGATTTCTCAACTGACTTGGATATTTTATTTGGGATATCCCCTGGAGATCAAAAATCAAACTTAGATTAGGTCACGATCCTAAAATTATCCTTACAGTAGCAAGGACAACTAATCTTTGTGTATGAGTATGTTTATATGAATTTATAGGAGAAAATGTGTGCTTGAATCTTTGTATAAAAGTGTTGGTTTGTGTATTTTGATTATAATAAATCATACTTGTATAACCCTTTCCTCATAACAACCTCATCTAGTACTTAGTATAAATATTGTCCCCCTCACAGATAAAGAAACCACGGTCTAGAGACCTAGTAGGATATAAAAGAATGACCACTGGGATTTTAGTCAGGAGAAAACCATATTCAGATGAGAAGCACTTTGTAAACCTGTG
Organism: Monodelphis domestica; assembly: GCF_027887165.1. NCBI lineage: Eukaryota > Metazoa > Chordata > Mammalia > Didelphimorphia > Didelphidae > Monodelphis > Monodelphis domestica. The sequence goes on along the minus strand of NC_077233.1, from coordinate 277,482,599 downwards.
CCATACTCCATCATGCTCATCTCTGTGTGTGTGCACATGTATGTGCATGCATGAATAAATATGTGTATGTGGGTGCCCATCTAAGGGTCTCTTCATATTTGTGGTTTAGATTCCCAGTCAACAAAGACATTCATTTACTCAATATGTCTATACTGAGTCCACTATCCCACAAAGAATCCCTCCCCAGCCAAGGACCATTCTCAGTTTTATACTGGGGTCTTCTGAATAGAAGCCAGGGGAGAAGAGAGACAGACAAAGACAAGTTAAATCATGATAGGATATCATGGCATGAAGTACAGGACAATGAAATGGTTGGCTCTAAAAAACACATCCCTATCCCATCCAGGGAGGTTACTCACCAACTTCACTGCCGACATCTTAAATGAGTTGAAATAAATTATATCTTGGGATCTTCCTTCAGAGTCAAGAGCCTATTCTTTTGACTCCTGTCAATGGCAGCAAGCCTTTTTCCAATGAGGGTGGATTTTATTTAAGGAGACAGCCCAAAGTCACTCAAAGACAATCCAGTGAATGAGGTTCAGGTTAAGTTGGGAGGACACCTTAAAAATGAATAAAGATAATATGAACATTTGAGTATTTGACATCAGCACAAGCAGCTAAACCCTTTACACTTAAGTTCATTCTAACATATCAAAACATACGTTTCCATTGCTCCCTCCTCAGGATTCTTTGTTCATTGAGTTTTCACTTGTCCTCATCATGAGTGGAGTTGATATGTGAACCGTTTGTCTTATTTTGCTTTTGTCCCACTTTAGATTCAACTTTTCCACATCTGATGTAAAGTTCCTTGAGGGCAGAGACTATCTTTTACCTCTTTTTGTATCACTACCAGGTCTTAGTCCAGTGCCTGACACATAAGTAACTACTTAATAAATGCTTATTGAGGAACAGCTAGATAGTACAGTGGATTACAGCACCAGACCTGGAGTTGGGAGGACCTGGGCTGTGTGACACGGGCAAGTGACTTAACCTCCACTGCCTAGTTCCTACCACTCTTCTATCTTAGAATTAATACTAAGGTAGAAAGTAACAGAGGAGTAGGAGGAGGAGAAGAAGAAGGAGGAGGAGGAAGAGGAGAAGGAGTAGGAGGAGGAGGAGGAGAAAGAGGAGAAGAAGGAAGAGGAGAAGGAGGAGAAGGAGAAGGAGGAGGAGAAGGAGGAGGAGAAGAAGAAATAAATAAGGAGGAGAGAAAGAGAAAGAGAGGAAAAAAAGGAGAGAATCCAACTCTTCTTTGCCTGTGTAGTGTGCAAGTCTGTGTGGGTGTACAAGTACCCATGTGTCTCTAACGTTGTACATGGGTAGGCATGTATATACATGCATCTATCTCTGTTGTTGAGTTAATGTTTTCCCTTCTGCATCAGCAGAGACACATTAACCTAACATCATTGCAGGAACGTGCCCTATCTGATCCTGAGACATACCAAGAGGGGGTGGGGAGTTGTGGGCAAGGAGCCCATCTCAACTCCCCAGGGCCCCTCCCTCTGGCCCCTCTCCCAGCATAGCTAAGATTAGAACCAGGATCAGGCCAAGATTAGGGAGACTGAGGAACTCTGTTTCAGATCTTAGGGTCTGAGAGCAAAAGCCATTTTTAGGACTTCAAGGTGCCAAGGAAAAAGTGGTGCATTGGCAGTCAGATGACTGGATCTCCACATTTCTCATAGATCTTATAAGGGCTAATCACATCTGCAATATCTCCCTTTCAGGAATGTGGTAAGGAAAACACTTGTTAAGCCTGAAAATACTGTATCCCTTCTGAGCCATAATTATCAGTCCCTGGGCATGGAGGATAAGCCCCAGGTCCTCTGTCTTCCCTCTGTGCCCAGGAATGGACCTCTCACCACAAGAAGTCAGAGCTGATGTTTGCATATGAACCTTCAATGAGCAAGGAACCAGGGGAAAGAAAGAGGGATCCGCTGCACTGGGAAGGACTTTTGGGCTATGAAGATGGAAGTTCAGGGCAGCAGGAGAGATCAAGGGATGCTTGGTTTTGGAATTGGGCACTACTGGTTACCCTTGCCATCCATTAAAGATCCAAGCTTGGCCAGCCTCCTTCCTGAGGACACAATCCATGACTAGCATATGGTTTTAGAGCAAATCTTAGCCCTTTTTTCCCCCACATCATGGACCTCTTTGGCAGTCTGGTGAAGCCTGTGGATCCCTTTAAAAAATTTTTTTAAACCCTTACCTACAATACTGTGTATTGGTTCCAAGGCAGAAGAGTGGTAAGGGCTAGGCAATGGGGGTTAAGTGACTTGCCCAGGGTCACACAGCTGGGAAGTGGCTGAGACCAGATTTGAACCCAGGACCTTCTGTCTCTGGACCTGGCTCTCAATCCATTGAGTACCTAGCTGCCCCCTCAGAATATTTTTAAATAACTGAAGGAAATAATGCATTTCAGTTAGAGGTTAATGAAAGTAAGGATGTAGGTTTTTGTTTGTTTTCTTTTAAGTTGACAAACACTCTGAAACCAATCCATGCTTCCTGTATTGAGAACCCCAGTGTTAGAGGCAAATTTTGGCATGGAGATAGATAGGGGGATGGAGATTGTGGCTTCTTCTCACTCCCTGGCTAACCCGTCCCATTTGCTCTCCCCTTCCCCCACCCGTTCTTCTAACTGAGCTAGAACCCCAGATTCTCAGATCTGGTCCCAGCCCCGGCCTGAGGGCGATAAGCCCAGGATTCCGCCAAGACCCGGTGCTTCCTTCCAACCGGTGCCAGGCTTGGCGTCAGCCTCCCTGACGTTGATTCTACCCAAGTTCAAAGCACAAACACACGCATGTACTCCAAGTTCTCCCCAACCTCTCCCAGGTTCCTCTTCTCCGGTTATGCCGCCACCATCATCTTTGCAGGTTTTGTCAACCCTCCCGGCTTCCCCTCACCCCGTGTGTGTACACGGACAGATTCTCTGAAGCGCCCCGACTTTTCTTCTTCAAGTGTCCCCCTTTGGTCAGCCCCGGGAGCTCTGCTCAAACCGAGGACAGAAAGTCCTCCTCGTCCCGCCTCGGGCCCTTCGAGCCCAGGCCCAGGCGATCAATCTGTGATCGGAAATGGATGAGGGATCACTATGGAGCAGGCTCGGTGTTAAGAGCCTGGGATAACGCCAGAGCCCCTCCGAGGGGAGGTCTAGAGACTTTGTCAACCACAGTCAGTCATGGCCCTACGGATCTACCAAGGGGCATAATTAACTAGTTCTATAGCTACTACAGAACTAGTTATGGACTTAGTTATACACTAGTAATGGAAACAACTAGTTCTATACCTAGAATGAAATGAGTATATGTACACACACACCCAATACCCTAATTAGATAAGGAACTAGTTCTATATAGAACTAGTTATGGGTTTAGTTATATACCCAAGTATATACCTAGTTATATAAATAACTAGCTAAAATCTAGAATATAAATAAATATGTACACACCAAGTTAGATAACTATTTATATAGATATAGAACTAGTTAGCTCTATACCTAATATAGAAGTGGTTATAGACTTAGTTCTATGCCTAGCTATATAAATAACTAGTTGTACATAGATATATACCTACCTATATAGCTAGTTATATAAACACCTAGTTCTATACCTAGAATATAATTAGTATATATTATATAGAATATACATTATATATAAATCCTCCCCAAAGTTATATAACTAATCAGGTCTATACCTACTATAGAACTAGTTATGGACTTAGTTATATAGCTAGTTATGTAAATAACTAGTTAAAATCTAGAATATAAATACATGTATATACCAGGTTATATAACTAACTACTTCTATAGATATAGAACTAGTTATAGACTTAGTTCTATATCTAGTTATGTAAATAACTAGTTATACATAGGAATATACTTACCTATATAGCTAATTGTATAAATAACTAGTTTTATACCTAGAATATAATTAGTGTGTGTGTATACACACACACACACACACACACACACACACACACACACCCTTCCCCCAAGTTATATAACTAACTAGCTCTATACCTACTATAGAACTAGTTATGGATTTATTTACCCAAGTTATATAACTAGTTGTATAAATAACTAGTTAAAATCTAGAATACAAGTATATGTATACCTATGCCTAATATAGAACTAGGTATGGATTTAGTTATGTAAAGAAGTACTTATACATAGGTATACATCTACATATATAGCTAGTTGTATAAATACCTAGTTCTATACCTAGAATATAATTAGCATATATATGTAGACCCCCCTCAAGTTACACATGGAGAACAACTAGTTCTATACCTACTATGGAAGGCTATTCTCATGCAAAGCATCTTTTTGTGTTGTTCATTTTTGTAAGGTACTGATCTTATCAAACCCAAACCCAAATAAACAATCGAAAAATCTCATGCTTTGATCTGCATTCTGACTCCAACAATTCTTTCTCTGGGGGTGGATAGCATTCTTTGTCCTAAGTCTTTCGGAATTGTCCTGGATCATTGTTCTGCTGAGAACTACCTAGCTGCTCCCGTATTCTGGATCTCAATCAAAATCAATCAACTAAAACATGGACAGCTCCATTTTGGGACACAGATTTAAACCTAGAAGGGAACTTGGAAGTTCTGTCACATCCATTCTCGTTCCCTCGCCTTGTCCCCTTGTCTTTTCATTGTGTAATTGTCTTGGAGAGGACGAGGGATTCCCAATACTAAGAGATGGAACTAGGAAACTACTCAGGGCTTCTGGTTCCATATCTAGAGTGCCTTTATCATCCCACACTGCCTGACTATAAATACCAGGATCTTCCTATCAGGAGTAAGCACCTTTGACAAGCATGCCTCTGCTTTATGCTTTGATGTATATAGATGAGTTAGAAGATCATTATCTCTGGGGTTTTATCTACCAAGGGATCTCAAATCATTTTAACTAGGCATGAAAGGCAACTTGTTAGAGGAAAGCTTTTAAGTCTGTGTTTTCCTCTCCCAAAGACAGGCTACAATGTATTGGGGTAGTCAGGAAGGGAGAACTGAGTTCAAATGGAGCCTTGGACACTTATTAGCTCTGTGAGTCTGGGCAAGTCATTCCTTTGCCTGAGTTTCCTCATCTATAAAATAGGGATAATAATAGCATCTACTTTCCAGGACTCATAGGATTTCTACATCAATTGGAAGAACCTCCATGAACTGATGCAGAATGAAATGAGTCTTCCATGAATACTGCCCTACTTTCTCAGATAAGACATTGTGAATAATTTGTCGAGAGTATAAATGTAGAGGTTCTATTGTCATCAACATGAACTTTATCAATGCAGACAAATCTGGTTAATTTTCTGTCAAACTGCTTTTCTCCTACAATATTTACCAGTAAATGCTCTTGGGAGAATCCGTTTTAGTTGGATAGTATACCTGGCTTGTTACCCCCTCCATTGCTTTTTGTACCATTGTATGAGATCATTCTGTTTATAAAACCTGACATAAAAACCATTTCCTTTAATGATTTGTAAATTATATACCTGTGATGCTTTTGGTTGCCATGTTCCTCCACTTGGCAAGGAGATCTTGTTTCACTTTACAAGATGATCTTTCCCCTTCAAAAAAAAAAACAAAAACATAAAAATGTATTAAGTGCCTGGGGATATGTTGATGAAATAGGACACCACCCCTATCCTCAAAGATCTTACAATTTAGTGGAGGGATAGGACACGTACTTCACAAAGCGGATTGTGATAAGGACACATGAAAAATCCAAAGGGAAAACATGAGAATAGTTTAACAATTTCAAATCTCAAAACACACTCTAAAACAATATCAGAACTATTTGGACTTGGGGGCAGCTGGGTAGCTCAGTAGATTGAGAGCCAGGCCTAGAGACAGGAGGTCCTAGGTTCAAATCTGACCTCAGCCACTTCCTAGCTGTGTGACCCTGGGCAAGTCACTTGACCCCCATTGCCTAGCCCTTACCACTCTTCTGCCCTGGAGCCAATGCATAGTATTGACTCCAAGACTGAAGGCAAGGGTTTAAAAAAAAAACAAAACTATTTGGACTTGTTAAAAATCGGAAAAGCTGATCAGTGAAATAAATTAGATCCAGCAAGATAACATAAGACCCAGGAAGGTCCAGAAATAGCTAAACCTGGTGGCTTAGTATTTAATGAAAGCAAGAATACCAACTTCTTGGATAAAGACTCCATATTTTACAAAAACATCTGAGAAAATGAGAAAGAAGTTTGGCAAAAATTAAGTTTAGCCCAGCATTTACATCATACAATAAAATCCCAAAGGATGCATAACCTAAATAGAAAAGAGCTCATCATTTAAAAAAACAGGTGAACAGAAAATATCTTAAGGTTATGGTGACTCTGTAGATAGAGAGCCAGGCCTATAGGGAGAAGTCTGAGGTTCAAATCTGACCTCAGATACTTCCTAGCTATGTGACCCTGAGCATGTCACTTAATGCCCACTGACTAGCCCTTACCACTCTTCTGCCTTGGAACCAATTCTTAGTATTGATTCTAAGACAGAAAGTAAAGGTTTAAAAAAAAAAGGAAGGAAGAAACTACCTTAAGTAAGTATGGTTAAGGAGAGATTTTTTTTTTCTTACTGGATGGTCAATATCTTTTTATTATTTTCTTTTGTTTTATTTGAATTTTTAAATTTAATTAATTGATTTAGAATATTTTTCCATGGATACATGATTCATGTTCTTTCCCTCCCCTCCTCCCATTCCCCTCCAGTATCCAACAAGCAGTTCCACTGGGTTTAACATGTGTCATTGATCAAAACCTATTTCCCTATTATTAATATTTGTACGAGGGTGATTGTTTAGAGTCTACATCATCAATCATATCCCCATCGACCAATGTGATCAAGCAGTTGTTTTTCTTCAGTGTTTGTGTTTCTGCTCCCACAGTTCTTTCTTTGGATGTGGATAGCATCTTTCCCAAAAGTCCCTCAGAATCGTCCTGGATCATTGCATTGCTGCTAGTAGAGAAGTCCATTACATTCAATTGTGCCACAGTGTATCAGTCTCTGTGTACAATGTTCTCCTGGTTCTGCTCCTTTTGCTCTGCATCACTTCTTGGAGGTTGTTCCTATCTCCATGGAATTCCTCCACTTTATTATTCCTTTGAGCACAAAAGTATTCCATCATCAGCATATACCACGATTTGTCCAGCCATTCCCCAATTGAAGGGCATCCCCTCGTTTTCCGATTTTTTGCCACCACAAAGAGCGCAGCTATGAATATTCTTGTACAGGTCTTTTTCCTTATTTCTCTGTGGGGTATAAACCCAGCAGTGATATGGCGGGATCAAAGGAAGACAGTCTTTAATAAGGGGAAAATTTTTAATCAAACAAGTAAGAGCAGTGATTATAGAATATAGAATGGACCATTTTAATAATATCAAATCAAAATATTTCACATGAACACAATCAATGCTACTTGAATGAGAAAGGAAACAGTCAATCAGGCAAAAATTTTTGTAGCAAATATCTCTGGTAAAGCTCTGATATCCAACACATATTTCCAAATAAATAAGAAGCAAAGATGTTTCCCAACAGATAAATGGCAGAAAGTTGTGGAAGGCTCTCGAAATTTTTTAGATGACAACTATTAACAGTCATGTAAAAGAATGCTTTAAATCCCTAATAATAAAAGAAATGCAATTTATAACAATTCCCCAATCTTACATTCATCAGATTAGTAAAGATTACAAAGAGAAAAAAGGGCAGTGCAAGGGAAAAAAAGCAACCCTGAACATTTCAGCATTTATTTCGTCACCCTTTATCCTATCTTTGGATTTTTGCCCCTTTACAATAGTTCACTGAGCCTCTCAAGAAGACAGGAGGAGTATCACCCTCTCGTGTGTCATAAAAAACATGCTGCCAGTTTATCTCTAATAATCACCCCTCGTCCAGGGAAAAACAATAATTCAAGGAGATAAAGGGAAGGTAGGAGCATAGGTTGCGTGTGTTTTATAAATAACTGGTTTGCTGTCTTATCCTATTAGACTTAGATTCCATGAGGGCAGGGATTATGCCTTATCTAAAGTTTGTTTACCCAAGCATCTAGCTTACTGCCCTACACAGAGAAGATGCTAGATAAATGTTGTTGCCTTGCTTCCTTAAGCCCAGAAGCCTGGTAGTTTCTTTATATTGATTTCCAGTGCACTGGGTCTGGGAGCAGGGGGAGAAGAATGGAAAAAGAAATGGCAAACCACTCTAGTATCATTACCAAGAAAACTTCAGATGTGGTTGTGAAGAGTAGGACAGGACTGAAATGAGTGAACAAAAACAACAAACCAAATGGAGGAAGAGAAAGAGGGAAACAATGCTAGAGACCAAGAAAAAAAAATAGAGCAGGCAGAAAGACAGTAAGACAAAGGGATAGCAGGACAGAGAGAAGGCAGAGACAAAGACACAGAGACAAAGGCAAAGGCCTTCTGTGAGAGAGAGAACTGAGGGAATCAAGGACAGAGACTATATTCCTACAGTATGTCTCCTCAACTCATTAATTGGGTACCTAGCAATTGAGATAATGGAAACTTTTAAATATAGCATCCCTCTGCCTTGCACACAGAGAAATGGGCAGACACTCTCTGTCCATCATTGAGTACCACAAATGCCAGGGTGTCCATAAAAACACAAGGTATCAGGTAAGATGTAATCTAGTCCAACCACATCATTTGATAGTGGAGGAAGTCAATTTAGGGAGGTGCCTCAGACCCTAAGCACTGTCCAGGTCCCTTCTGCTACAGGTATCTCAGCTCTGCCAAAAAAATGAGTTAAGGGAGTTTCCACCTGGTTTGTTCCATAATTAACCTTCCCCTCTAAGGATAACAGACTCTGCCTTAAAAGACAACTCTGGGAAACAGGATAGAAGCTGCCTTTTAGCCTCCTCTCTGGGAGGAGGAAAAATGCTGAGAGTTAAAATGATTGGAGGAAAGCAGGGACACAGTGAAACATAAACTTGGGCGGGGATGGGGTCTGGGGGGAGGCAGGGTACTGCTTAAAAAGATCTTGCCCTGCATTAATGCATTGCTGGTGGAGTTGTGAAATGATCCAACCATTCTGGAGGGCAATTTGGAACTATGCCCAAAGAGGGCTAAAAGACTGTCTGCCCTTTGATCCAGCCGTAGCACTGCTGGGATTGTACTCCAAAGAGATAATAAGGAAAAAGACCTGTACAAAACTATTCATAGCTGCACTCTTTGTGGTGGCAAAAAATTGGAAAATGAGGGGATGCCCATCAATTGGGGAATGACTGAACAAATTGTGGTATATGTTGGTGATGGAATACTATTGTGCCAAAAGGAATAATGAACTGGAGGGATTCCATGGGGACTGGAACAACCTCCAGGAAGTGATGCAGTGAGAGGAGCAGAACCAGGAGAACATTGTACACAGAGACTGATACACTGTGGCACAATCGAATGTAACTGACTTTGCTACTAGCAGCAGTGCAATGATCCAGGACAATCCAGAGGAATTTATGAGAAAAAACACTATCCACATCTAGAGAAAGAACTGTGGGAGCATAAACACTGAAGAAAAACAACTGCCTGATTACATAGGTTGAGGGGAACATGGTTGGGGATGGAGACTCTAAATGAACATCCTAGGGTAAACACCAAAAACATGGAAATAGGTTCTGATCAATGACACATGTAATACCCAGTGGAATTATGTGTGGGCTATGGGAAGGGTGGGAATAGGGGAGGGAAGGAAATAATGTGATTCTTGTAACCAAGGAATAATGTTCTAAATTGCCTAAAAAAAAAAAAGATCTTTCCCTGACAATCTGCTTTTAGGCTAGCAGGTGAGGTTGGGGGGGAGAGAGGATGCCTCTGGGAACTTAAACCCTAAATCTAGGGATGCTTAGGGCTTGAAGAACTAGAGAAGTAGGGAGTGGGGTTTGGGTTAGGAACACTATTTGCTATTATTATGACTTATCATAATCAGTTATAACTATTATTATCAATAAGTAATTGGTTCTATATTCTGTATAGTAAAAACCTCACTATGTCCCAACAATAATAATAATTTATATGTGAGGAATTCCTATTTATATAGCCCTTTTAAGAGGCAGCTAAGCAGTCCAGTGGATAAGAGTGCTGGGACTGGAGTCAAGAAGACCCAAGTTCAAATTTGGGCTCAGACACTTACTAGCTGTGGGATCCTGGGCAAATCACTTAATCCTATTTGCTTCAGCTTTGCAAAGTGTTTTCCTTTATCCACATGTGCCCTGCAAGTTACCCAAGGACCAGCATCCAGGAGATGAGACGTAGCTTGGAGTAGAGGAAAGCATGTTGGACTTACAATCAAGAGAACAGAGGTTAAATTCCATCTCTGATATTTATTTGCTAGGTGATCATGGGCAAGTCTCTTTGCCCCTGCTTAGCTCAGTTTTCTCATTTGTAAAAAAAAAAATATCTGCACCACTTCCCTCAGGGGATTGTTGAAAAGAGTGCTTTGCAAAGCTTGAAATACCATAACATGGGAATTATTTTTATTTGTAGAATAGAGTGGATTTGGATTTCATTGCACTGAAGGGATTTAGGTTAGAGTTGAAGAACACCCACAGTGGTAGGGGCACAGTGGGGTGCTATGGGAGGGCACAGAGATCTCTGGAAGAGTTTCTCTGGCTCCAGGAGTCTCAGATTTTGAAGCCCAGGGGAGGGTGGGGGAGAAGTCTGACCTGTCCTTGTCTTAGCGGTACCTCATTTCTTAGAGTTCACACCCCATTCCCTCCCCAGCCAACCTGCTCCTGCTTGCTCTTTCTACCCCACCCAGGCCTGAGAGGCTGTCACCAACTCCTATTTTGAGCAGCAAGAGAAAGTCTTGTTTTAATTACCTTGCCTTTGGGGGTGGGGCTGGGCAGGGGAGGTGTGGAAAAGAGAAAAAGGATGAAAGGAATGATTCCATCTAAAATATTTCACTAGTTTGGGATGCTTTCCTATGTTGATCCAAGTTATTTCTGTACTTAGAGGAAGGAAGGAAGGAAGGAAGGAAGGAAGGAAGGAAGGAAGGAAGGAAGGAAGGAAGGAAGGAAGGAAGGAAGGAAGGAAGGAAGGAAGGAAGGAAGGAAGGGAGGAAGGAAGGAAGGAAGGAAGGAAGGGAGGAAGGAAGGAAGGAAGGAAGGAAGGAAGGAAGGAAGGAAGGAAGGAAGACAAGATGGTACACAGTGGAAAGAGTTGGGAAGACTGGAAGAGTGCAAAGTCTTGGGAATCAGAGGACAAGAGCTCAAATTCCACTTCAGACACTTACTTCTTGGAAATATAATCTTGGTTAAATTGCATAACTTCCCTAGGCTTGCTTCCTTATCTGTACAATGAAGTGGTTACATTAAATGGCTTCTGAGGTTCCTTCCACCTTCACTTTATGATCCCTGCATAGTCATAGATCATAGATCAGAGATCCTTGCATTAATGAGTGTCCCTCATTTGCCCTCTTATCATTTTGAATTGTTTTTCCCCCCCAGGGCATGAAGTGATGATTCAGAGAGAGAAAGTTGAACCATGGTTGCTGATAATGCTGGCACACAAGCACATGCTTGCAGTAGGAAAGAAGTCCATCACTAGTACAGAAGGTGGGGGACATAATCTGGACACTGTAGCATCTAGGGCTGGCTTTCTCTTTTCCTTCTCAATAGCCTTGGATTTGGGCTTCTGGGCTTCCTTGAGGGAGAAGGGCTACTGGTACTTCTATTTCCAGAGTTATGAATGGCCACTGAGTGGGATGACCATAGAGCAGCACTCTGGGAGAGAACCTGATCTTTTAGTAAACAAATATAGTATCTGTAAAAAGACAGTATCCTTAGTGTTCAAGCTGGCAGCTATTGTGAATACCACTGCTGTTGGTGAGCCAGGAGAGAGAAACTGATTTTGGTCACTATCACCCTTACATGTCCTTGTTTCTAGTCCAAATTTCTATATAATAGAGATAGCCAGGTGGATAGAGAGATGGACCTAGAGTCAGGAAGACCTGAGTTCAAAATTGTCATCAAATGATTACTAGAAATATGACCCTGGGCAAGTCACTTGGATTTCTTTGTATCTTCACCTTCTCATTTGTAAAATGGGCATAATAATAGCACCCTCCTTACCTCCAAGGATTATTATGAGGGGGGAAATGAGCTACTGTTTGTAAATCACTTTGCACACCTTAAATGCTATATAAGTATTAGTTGTTAGTATTATGAAATGGGGTACAAACTTCTTCCCTTATGGATTTTCATAAGCTGAGTTGGTTGGGAATTGTACCAACATAACTGAAGCTCTAGAAGGGCAATCAGGAGGAGATTTAGGATATAGTCAGAGTTGGATATCTTCAGATAGGAATGTTTGATCTATAGCCTTTCTGTTTAATTCTATGAATAATAAACTATGATAACCTGAAATCTCTTAATCCATTAACATTGGGAAGTTGGGTTGGTCAGGAATTGAAAGAAGGGAGCACAGATGGAGTGAAGCTTATCCCTTTGTTAAGAACATAGATTTTATATATGTATGTATGTATGTGTATGTTTTATACACCTGCACACACACATACATGTGCATATTTTAACAATAGACAATCTTAGTCCACAGATTAATTTCAGAACAGTTTTTTTTTTTAAGTAGTGGAGAGAAGGTGTTGAATCCCTCCCCCAAGCCCCCCCCCCCCATCCTCAACCCTATGGCTTCATCTATAGGCTGAATGCCCTCTGATGGTTAGCACAGATGCTACAACTCTTTAGGAAGGCTGTCTGTCTCTGCCTATATAGCACCACTTGCTAAACAACTCAATTATTTCACTCCCTTGCTGGATAAATATTACAGTGGCATTCTGTCTTCCTGCAAGCTTAAGGAAGGCAGTAGCAGAATAACATGAGTAGGTCTGGACAAGTTATGCAAGTGTAACAAAAGAAAGAATTAAATTTCCTTCTGTAGAAAGTTCTAAGTGTAAATTTGCCCTCCTCCACTATCTTAGTCCATATCAGATCATTCTTTTACTCAATGTTCCCTCAGAGAATGCTAGTATTCTTCTTGCTGCCTGCCTATCCCTTTTATTGTTGTTCAGTCTTTTTAGTCATGACCCCAGGTGGGATTTTCTTGCCAAAGATACTTGAGTGGCTCATCATTTTATAGATGAGGAAACTGAGGCAAACAGGGCTAAGTGACTTGTCCAGGGTTACACAACCAGTAAGTGTCTGAGGCCAGATTTGCATTCAGATCTTCCCTCCCCAGGGTCCAACTCTCTATCCAGGGCACTACTCAGTTGCCCTGTTCATGGATTGGACTAGATGATCCCTAAGCTTTTTTCTATCCTTAAATCCCAGTACCTGTGCTGTCAACATGTGCCTTGTGTAGTTTATTCTTCTTGTTCATAGAGACTAAAGCTCAGAGCATTTACTGCCCTTCCCAGCCCTTAGGAAAGGAATGAGCCAGGCAGATAGTAAGCTCAGAAGTGAGTGAGAAAAAGCAAGCCATTCTTCTGCTCTGGTTGCTGCTTTGCATCAGTCCAAGAGGTAAAGTCCTCCAAGGTGACATCATCATAGACTACTATCAGTAGGGTAGACCATAGAGATCATTAGAATGGAAACCTCTTAAAAACAGGAACCATTTCACTTTTGTCTTTATATCCCCTGCATTCAGTACAGTGTCCAGCCAATTTGTTGTTCAGTTGTGTCAGACTCTTTCTGACCCCATTTGGAGTTTTCTTGGCAAAGATACTGCAGTCTTTTGCCATTTTCTTCTAAAGCTGACTTTAAAAGGTTAAGTGACTTTCCCAGGGTCACATAGTTGGTAAGTTTCAGGTCTTCCTGACTCCAGGTCCAGCGCTTTAGCTGCCCAGGCCAGCAAAATGTGCTTAATATAAGTTTGTTGGTGCTCATCTGTCTTAGAATTGATAAGAAGCCAAAAGATATTGGGGTTTATTGTTTTTTTAATTAAAAAAATTTTTTTAAGGGCAGTGAGGTATTCAGTGAATTGCCTAGAGTCTGGAATCAGTAGGACTTGGATTCAAATCTCACCTCAGATACTCTCTAGCTGTGTGACCCTGGGTAAGTCACTTAACCCAGTCACCTAGCCCTTGCCAATCTTCTGTCTTTGAATTGATCCTAAGACTTCAGAAGGGAAGGGTTTATGCACACACACATATATACTTGTGAGTAGGTAAGGTAAGGTCTAGCTGTTGGAAGAATCCTTAGAGGTCATTTAGAACAGTTTGTCCAAACTGTGGGAGTAGAAACACCGAGGAAAAACAACTGCCTGACCACAGCGGTTGAGGGGACATGACAGAGGAGAGACTCTAAACGAACACTCTAATGCAAATACTAACAACATGGCAATGGGTTCGAATCGAGAACACATGTGATACCCAGTGGAATCATGCCTAGCGTGGGCTATGGGGGGTGGGGGGGGAGGAAAAGAAAATGATCTTTGTCTTCAATGAATAATGCTTGGAAATGATCAAATAAAATATTATTAAAAAAAAAAAGAACAGTTTGTCCAGTGTCACACAGGTAGTAAATGGTAGCACCCACCATGGATGCTTTTATATAACCCTATGGCTGCCTTACCTCAGCCACCTCCTCATTCTGCAGGAGGAGAACGTCAGGCACTCCCCGAGCTCCTCTAAAGGTGAAACTGTTTAATTCCCAATTAAAATGCCAACAATCTGAGATTCTCCCCCTCCTCTAGGAAGAGAACAGGAGGGACTCTAAGGCTGAGGCCTCTCCCATGCTGGAGGGCTAGACGAGGCGCCCACAGACAGCCCTACACGTATTCCCAGGACAACTTCCACGTGGCACCTATTCGGGAGACGTCGCTCTCCGCAGGAGCGGGGCTGAGGGAAGGAACCAGGCGGCTTCTCCAGCAGCGCCGAGGTGACGACTTCCTGTCCTCTCTCAGCCCCGAACGCGAAGGATTGCTGTGTGCCTAGTGGCGCTCTTCTTGTCCTCCCCCCTTAGCTGGGGAGCCCCTCGGATGAGGTTCCCTTGATCCCTGGCTCTGGGACCTAGTAGGAAAGGGCAAGGCCGAGGAGGTAAAAGGTCCAGGGAGTGACCTGAGAACCGGAACCTCATTCGAGGTGAATCACGCACCGCCAGGGGCTGGCTCTTCCCTCCGCGTCCCATCCCGAGGCACTTTGGCCAGTCATACCCACTCCTCATTCTCCTTCCGTTCCTCCCTGTTCCCTCTCAGAGAACTCCTCTGTGCCCCAGTCCAACAGCCTCCATTTAGTGCCCAAGACCAGAGCCCTCTCCCAGAATTCACTCCTTTCTCACCGAGACAGGGAAGCCTAAATCCAACCTCACAGCCTAAGGCTAGTCACATTCATGAATGCTGAATCTACATCAGTCATTTTTGTCATCCCGTTTCCTGGAGTTGAAGGTGAAGCCAAAGATTTGGGGGTGTGACTAAATGGGGGGGGGGGCTGACTCACCCGCACAAACCCTGGGATTTGCTGAGCCAGCAGAGATCCAAGGAACCAAACGAAAGATTTAACAGCTTTGGGCTCCAAACAACGCCCTTCAAGGCCACAACGTACTTAAGCCTCTTTTCTTGCCTCCACCCTCCCTTCAGCCTCCCCCAACTCCTTCCAGTTGTTCAGATCTCTCTGGTGCTTGAAAAGGAGTAACCATAGCTCCCTTTGCCTGGAAATCAGGCGAAGGACCACCCAGCACCCCCATTGCACTTCCTACTGTCTAATCTCAATGGGGGGGCGGGAGTCCACCCTTTCCCTTATTCTCTCTCCCTCCGGCCAAGATGACAATCCATGGAAGAGCTAAATCAGGGCGAGTTCTAGGCACAGGGAAAACCAGCAGCCAACTACATTCTCTCCACTCCAGTTCTTCTTTAATGCCTCAATGAGGCATGATGGTGACCTTTGTGTTCTTGAAGGTTCTGTCAGTGGAACACAAGCTCTGGCAGGTCCTACCAAGATGAAAAGGCTTCAAGTGCAGACCTGGTGATAGACTGTATATGCCTATTGTTAGGGGATCAGAATAACTAAAAAAAAACCAAGTTGGCCCCAGAAAAGTCATCTACTTAGCCCAGAGGAGTGGGGGTTTTTGTCCAAATATCCACAAGGATGAAACAAGAGATTTTGAGCAAATATTGACGTAAATGTGAGATTAGTTCCTGCCTCCACACCTTTGGCTTCTTCCTTCATTCCCCCTTTCCCTACTCTTCTTATCTTTCAAAGCCCAGCTGAAGTCCAATCCAGAATCCAGAAGCTTTATCTAAGAAGTTCCACCCACACTTGTCTTCCCATCTCTGAACTCCTCCAGATCTTTAGTGTTTGCTCATACGTTGGCTTGAGTTCTCATCTGTGAGCCTTGTCTCCTTCAAGGAAAGACTATGCCTGCTCTGATTGTACATTCCATTAACAAGAAGCCTAGCCACTACCTTTTTTCTTTAGCATAACTGAGCACAGGAATGAGCAAACAGGGAGAATCAACCAGTGGTAGGAGGCAGAGATGAGATTGGGGTGAGAGCGAAGAAGTGAGACACTGCTTTGTTGCCAACCAGGTTAGATATGTCATTGACCATAAAGAAAGAAAGTCAATAGAAATAATGGGGTCAAAAGAGGGGAGCAGGAGAGCAGTGTCACCAGAGGGATGTAGGACATCTCCCTTGGCTCCTTCATTTCTCCGATTAAATGCCTCAATTATCATCTCCCCAAGGCAATGGAGAAACTCAAGACTGAGTTAGGGACAAGGTAGAGGAAGATAAAGATGGACCATGATGGAGTCTATTCTGGTGGTGGTTTGGCAGTCAGGCCCCTTGGCAAAGTTCTTCACCCTGAAAAACTCCAGGCTTTAAGGATAGATGAGGACGTTTCCCCAGGAGAGTAAACTGTATTGAAGAAAATCCAGGGAAAGTGACAATTCTGTATCCCAGAGTGCTATATGACACCAGGATGCTGAAGACAGAGCTCAGGATTCTCTGAATCTACCTCCTACATAGTAATTTTGGAGCTGCAACCAGATATTAAGATCAACCATCCAATAAGCTTCTCTGTCTTCAGGGCCATGGACAAGGTTGTAAGAGAAGCCTCCAGAAGCGGACAGCATCAACAAATAGTGGCAAGGTCCAGAAACGGTACTTGGCTCTTCAAATATCACTGGACTCTTCAGCGACAAGCTCGCAAACAATCATGTATTCTGTCCACAAGCATGAAAATATATATATAAATATAAATCCAGTATGGTCTGAAAATATACAGATGGGGTGGGGTGGGGTTAGAAGGAGGAAGTCATTCTACCACAATCTCTGCAGCCTCAATTGCCCACAGAGAGAGAGAGTGGGGCATGGAGACAGAAACAAAAGCCTAAGACTGAGACATAGACTCACACAGGGAGAAATCATTATCCTTACAACCATCTGCTCTAGACCGGTGGCATGGCAGCCTGGCCACACTCCAATCAATTATCACTAGGAAGTTATTCCAAAGACATCTCAAATTAGAATTCATTCTTTGCCTCCACCCTCACCTATCTCTGCTGAGGGCGCTACCATCACTCCAGTCTCCCAGGTTTGGAACCTCACTCAGTGTTACACTCAGCTCTTGACTCTTACTTACTCCACAGATCCAAGCAACTGGGAAAATCTTGCCATTTTCACCTCCACAAAATCTCTTGTCTCCAACCACCACTTTAGCTCATGCTCTCATCACCTCTCACTTGGACTATCCCAATGGCCACCTAATTGATCTCTCTCTCTCTCTCTCTCAAAATTCTTCCCACTCCAATCCATCACCTTTAGAGATGCTAAAGAACAAATTTAGAGGAAATCGAGCTGAGATGGTGGAGTAACAGGAAGAAGTGTAGTTAGCCTTCCTACCACAACTTCTCCAAATAGATCTATAGATCACAAGACCTAATCCTCTTTAAGAATCCAAGAAAAAATTTCAAAATGGGCCATTTTCTATCCTAAGGCAATGTAGGGGGGGAAAAGAGTGGTTGGTCTGGATACTAGAGAGAGATTCTAACCAGGAACAGCCATGTGGAACATTTTAGCACAAAATTCACCAAAGTAAGAAAAAAACAACAACCCATATTCAGTATAAAAGGGCCTGACCTTGTATAGAATACAATAACAATAATTAATAAGAATATAACAATAAGAATATAATAAGTCCAAAATAATAAATGAGGCTAGAAAAATGAATAAACAAAAAGGAATCCCACCATAAAGAGCTATTATTTTGACATGGATGCTCAAGGCACAAATCTAAAAGAAAAGGATGATTCCAAAACATCTACAAGCAAAGTATTAAAGAAATAGAAAACTTGGGCACAAGTTCATCTAGAATTCCTGAAAGAGATGAAGCAAACATTTTTTAAAAAGAGAGATAAGAATGTTCTATGAATGAAATTAGAGTGCTAGAATAAAAAATTGGAAAGTAAGAGTTTCCAAAGAAAGAATTGGAAATAGAATTAATAACTAAGCCCAAGAGGTACAGAATCTTACTTTAGCAACAAACTTCCTAAAAATTAGATCTCTTCTAAAGTAGCTCAGAAAAAAAAAAAGGACTTAGAAAACAGATCAAGGAGAAATAAATTAGGAACCATTATATTACCCAAAAGCTATAACCAGAAAGAAAGCCTAGATATCATTCTATTTCAAGAAACTGCCCCAATCTCTTAGAAACAAAAGCAAAGTAGACAAAAAAAGAATCTATCAGTCAGCCCCAAAAAGAAAACCCCAAATGAAAACTCTCAGGAATATTATAGTCTAAATACAGAGCTTCCAGGTCAAAGAAAAAAATACAAGCAGAAAAAAAGAGTTAAAGTTCCAAGGAGCCACACAAGTCAGGAACACCCAAGATTTAATAGCCAAGACTATAAATGAGGGGTTTCAGTCATAACGAATCATGAAGGTATTTAAGATGTATTCAAACGCTGACTCTAATGAGAAAAGTGTTCATGGACCAGACTTAAGGACATATTTCTAATATTTCACAGGATTGATTTCTGAATCCTTAAATTGGATGGGTCTTCAATTTTGTGGTACTTAAAAATTAAGCCTCTATTATTATCTGCAGTCTAGAAGCTAACTAACTATTTGTAATAGCCCTTTGAAATGTCAAAGACATATTCTTACATCTGAATAAGCTTGGGCCAGCTGAAGGACTTTCAAATGAGATTCTTCCTTGGGCACCTAGCTATACTATTATCTTGATTCCTTTATCTTGTAATTGGTTGTCAATATCATGTTAATACTTCTGTTGTGCGGCTTGGTTGATTGGCATCACGAGTGACCTCCAATCCTAAAACCATCCTTCAAGCCTATAATAAATAGTGCTGCTTGCTCAGCCTGCTCTCTAGGACTCTGACTCCTGAGCACTGACCTGCTGATACCATGCAAAACTTCTCTCTGTGTGTTCCGTTTCTCTTTGTTTTGTCTATGCCTCACTTTCTCTAGTTCTTAATCTTAACCCATTAATTTCCAGCTTTCAACTTCCCTCCTCAGGTCATTAAACCCACATGAGAATTATACGTAAGGGCTGGTCCACTACAATAAAGAAGTAGAAAATTTTGAAATACACTATTTCAGAAGGCAAAATATATAGATTTGCATGCAACATTAACTTAACTTACCCAGCAAAACTGAAGATAATCTTACAGAAGAAAAAAAAATATTTTTAAAGAAAAAAAGGGCTTCATAACATCCCTAGTGAAAAGACCAAAGAAGCATAGAAACTTTGAAATGCAAACACAGGAATCAAGAGAAACATAAAAAGGTAGAGATGAGTGAACAATCATAAGGAACTGAATGAGGATAAATTGTTTACACTTTACTATGGAGAGATGATATATATCCCCTCAGAATACCTCTGTGGTAACAGAGTAATTAGTCAGAGGTCTGCATGTGGGATTTATTATATTTTAATGTTCTCCCAAAAAGGGAAGGGAAGAGGAATACACTAAGGGGGGAAAAGAAAGGAAAGGTAGGAAAATTTTCTGTACAAGTTGAAGTCTATACAAAAAAGGTGAG
The DNA here is from genome assembly GCF_027887165.1 of Monodelphis domestica. Classification (NCBI taxonomy): domain Eukaryota; kingdom Metazoa; phylum Chordata; class Mammalia; order Didelphimorphia; family Didelphidae; genus Monodelphis; species Monodelphis domestica. The sequence continues at coordinate 277,462,638 of NC_077233.1, read as the reverse complement.
AGAGGTGGAGAATGGTTTTTCAAAAGAAACTCTCATCTGAACTGGGAACAATTGACCAGTTGGCTACAGAAATATATTTCATCCAACAGGAAACAAAGAGGCAAAGGGGAAAAGGGAAAGGGAGAATAATTAGAAGGCTATATTAAGGGAAGAATTAATTCTAAAGAAAACAAACAATGAAGAGTAAACCTCAAAGATTCACCCCAAACCTCAAATAAAAGAAAGGACTCATGATGAAACATGCCACCCACTTCTGGATAGAGAGTTAATTGACTCAGAGTGCCAGAGAGAGAGGTGATGGACTCAAATTACATATTGAGACGTGTAATTTTTGGACATGGCCAATTTGGGAATTCGTTCTGCTTGGGATTCATGTTTGGAACAAGAGTTTTATTTTTCTGACTTTATTAATGGGGAGGGGAGAAGATGCAAAGAGTTTTCATTGAAAAAAGTTTAATTTTTAAAAATCAAATCTGACCATGTTATTCCATTACTGAGTAAACTCCAGTGGCTCCCTACCTCCTCTAGTATAAAATATAGACACCTCCACTTGACTTTTAAAACTTAACAACCTAGCCTCAATCAATCTTTCCAGGCTCACATACATCACTCCCCTTCTTGTACTATGTAGTCAATCTAAACTGTCTTCTCTGTTTCTCACACTCAATGTCCCATCTCAGTGTCTTTGCATTGGCTGTCCCTGAAGAGTACTTTATTTTGAAGCCTCACTCCAGCTCTTTAATCTGTGATCTCTCTCTGATTGGATGGCTCCTTCCAGAACCCTCATTTAAGGTGGGCATCCTGGCATACCATGTCTCATTCCTCTCCAGGTAGTGCTCTCCAATTCCTCTACTATGCTCCCTCACTGAAAACAAATGCCCCTTCACCCTGCTCCCTTTTGTCTGCCTTTTATAGGTTGTCTTCCCCAACTAGAATGTAAACTCCTTGAGGGTAGGGACTATCTTTCTATTTCTATTCTCTGTGCTAAATGCAATGTCTGGCATAAAATGACTACTTAATAAATGCTAGTTGACTAACTAGAAATTCCTTACTTATTATTATTTAACTTACTGTTGTTTTGCTGACTCCATTTGGGGTTTTCTTGTCAAAGATACTGAAGTGGTTTACCATTGACAGATGAGGAAACTGAGGCAGACAGGGTCAAGTGAATTGAGGGCCAGAGTCACATAGCTAATAAGCTGGATTTGAACTCAGGTCTTCCTGACTTCAGACTTGGTGCTTTATAGACTGTGCCACCTAGCTGCCCACCCTACTATCTCTGCAGCTATACTGAGTAAATATTGAATGCACCAAGTTGAATCTTCCAAGCCCAACATTCTATCCACTCCCTGTGTCACCTAGCTGCCCTCATTATTAAACTAGTTTTTATTATTTTGCATTTATTCTCAATCAGTCATTGTTTGCTACTACATACAGAATAAATATTTGTACAGAATCCTCCAGTAGAATGGAAATTCCTTGGGGACAGGAACTATTTTTTTTAATCCCCAGCACTTAAACATCGACTATGTGGCAGACACTGCGATAAACACTAAGGATGTTAATAAGAGGCAAAAACAGTAAAACATGTCTGGCCTGCAAGGAGCCTGGGTTCAAATGAGAGATGATATTTGTTATCGATAGATGGACCGATGTTTGTTTATTCTGTATATTTGTATTTGTTCTGCATAGTGTCACCAAGGAGATCAAGATGGTAGAAATGAATGTCTGTGGGTGGCATGCTTAAAGCATTAGAAGATGCTCTTGCCTAGTTTCAGACCAAATGCATTTATGGTTAACTCAGAGCTTTGGGATGATGAAAAGGATTCTAACTGGCTATGGAGCCAGAAGAACTGATGACTCGGGGTTTGCTAAGCTGGAACTGAGTGGGCATCCCAAAGGGGCTCCAAGTCGCTTCATTATTCTCACTTTCTTTGCTTTGTCACTACAAGGAATTAGAACTAAGGGGCAGGAAGAGGAGGAAGGGAACAACTGGCCTCTTTCCTGCCCAGCTACGGCAATTGAGAGGACATGGCCACTCTGTTCTCTGGAGTCTGCTCTTTCCTGATGTAGGTGAACCAGGATTCCAAGGTGGACACGTCCAGACAGTGGCCTCAGAAGTTTAGGCAGTCCAGGGGTTCCACTAGGAACCAAAGTTGAATGGCCTAGGAATCAGCAGACCCAGGAGCTTGACCCAGTGCCACGACCCATACAGACTAACACCATGCCTCACAGAGAAATTCATGAGGACTCCAAAAAGGGGGTGGGCAAGGACTTTCTGAGTCAGGAGAAGGAGGTGCCTGCCTTTACCACATTTGTCCTCTACACATGTATCTCATTGCCTTTGTACTTGAGGTTTGAGCCCTCTTCACCCTGGGGTCCTTATGTAAAGGGGGAGCCCACCCACCCCTGCTTTTGGGGGGAGCATATTTTGTATTTATTACTCTTACCGCTTAATAAATATCTTTTGTAAAAGGTAATTAAGTCTACTTGGATAATTATTCATGTGGAACACACCACTGGGAATTCATGATCAGTGATACCAGAAATTAATTTCACAGAGTTATCCCTACAACACTGAGGAAAAAGTAGCAAGCACCATTTGGGGGACCTCACACTGTGAGTACAGTTTGGGAAGAGTAGCCTGAAAAAGGTGCTACATTAACAAATGCTTGTTAACTGTTTGAGAGAGGGAGAGAAGGAAGGAAGGAAGGAAGGAAGGAAGGAAGGAAGGAAGGAAGGAAGGAAGGAAGGAAGGAAGGAAGGAAGGAAGGAAGGAAGGAAGCAAGGAAGCAAGGAAGGAAGGAAGGAAGGAAGGAGGGAAGGAGGGAAGGAGGGAAGGAAGGAGGGAAGGAAGGAAGGAAGGAAGGAAAGAAGGAAGGAAGGAAGGAAGGAAGGAAGGAAGGAAGGAAGGAGGGAAGGAGGAAAGGAAGGAAGGAGGGAGGGAAGGAGGGAGGAAGGAGGGAAGGAAGGAAGGAGGAAAGGAGGAAAAAGGAAAGGAAAGGGAAGGGAAGGGAAGGGAAGGAAAGGAAAGGAAAGGAAAGGAAAGGAAAGGAAAGGAAAGGAAAGGAAAGGAAAGGAAAGGAAAGGAAAGGAAAGGAAAGGAAAGGAAAGGAAAGGAAAGGAAAGGAAAGGAAAGGAAAGGAAAGGAAAGGAAAGGAAAGGAAAGGGAAGGGAAGGGAAGGGAAGGGAAGGGAAGGGAAGGGAAGGGAAGGGAAGGGAAGGGAGGGGAAGGGAGGAAGGGAAGGGAAGGGAAAGGAAGGGAAGGGAAGGGAAAGGAAGGGAAGGGAAGGGAAGGGAAGGGAAGGGAAGGGAAGGGAAGGGAAGGGAAGGGAAGGGAAGGGAAGGGAAGGGAAGGGAAGGGAAGGGAAGGGAAGGGAAGGGAAGGAAAGGGAAGGGAAAGGAAGGGAAGGGAAGGAAGAAAGAAAAGAAGAGAAGAGAAGAGAAGAAAAGAAGGAGGGAAGAAGGAAAGAAAGAAGGGAGGGAAAGGAAGAAAGGAGGAAGGAAAAGGAGGAAGAAAGGAAAGAAGGAAGGGACAGAGGGAGAAAGGAAAGAAAGAAGGTAAGGAGGAAAGAGATTCTGATACATTTCCTCAAGCCACACAAAACTATTCTTTTTTTTAAATTATCCAGCATTTTGCCTAACACCATTCCATAGCTACAAACACACACAATCAGAAAGTCAGAAATATTGGCATACAAAGCTGGGAATGCATAGACCAACCCAAATAACTAAACAGCACAAAGGCAGCAAAGAGTTAAACACCATAGGCATGTGGCTGTTTCTTGACAGGGATAATGGGCTGTGGATGGGTGTGGAGTTATATCCCTCACAACACTGCTGGGAAATCTTATAGGGAGGATTAAGGGAGGGGAGATTTTCACACACAGACACAATCCTTAATACAGTCACCTGTAATGACAAACACGTATGTTTATACTCAGGCAAAGAGACACTATCTTGCCGGAACATATGAGAGGTCACACAGTTGGATAATATATATAGACACAATCACAGTCAGACACTCGGCAAATATACATCCAGATCGCACATTCACACACAGAACCAGAGAAAAACCGATACATATATCGCCATGGAAAGACATGATAGGAGATACGTGAACTTTGGTATAGTAACCTACAATCACATGTGTAAACACTTGTGCCTTTCCTGAACCTTTACACAAAAGCTCTTGGCCAGTTCTTGGGGCCAAGAAAATATTACTCATTGGGAGAAATTTTCTTTGAATTCTACTCCCAAAACCCTTTACATGGACTTCGCAGTATGGAAAAGTCATTGGACACATGCTCTAGTTGGGTGCGCAAGCTTCTAGTTTTAGAGATTGGGGATTCTTCAAAAAGGAAGCTTCTACAAGAGCAATGAGGGAAAATGGCAGCTACGAGTCCCTAGAAAGGAGACGATAGATGGCATAAACAGCAGCAATGAGAAAGATCAGAACACCCAGAATATAGCTGCTTCAACAACAGAAGTCAACAGTCATGTCCACAAGGGTCTGTCTCCAAAGAAGTCAGCCCTCCCAACATTTGCACAGGCGCACTGTAGAGCGCTTTTTCATGAATTAGTTCTCTCCATTGTGCTAGGATAAAATGATGATTGAGTAAATAATAGGATAATTGGAAATCAAAGCTAGTATTTCTAATGGCTCTTGAATTTCCAGGGATGGAGACACCAAAGCTTCCCTCTGTAAGTATATGACACTCCAACCTTCTATGATCTAGAGGACATTCCTCTGCCTATCATGGACACCTGCTTTCCCTTACTGGAAAGGTGCTTTGTGGTACAAGGTTATAAGTGACCTTAGCTGGGGCTGCTTCTCTTCCTATTCCATCTTTTTCCTCCACCTGGTAACTCTGCCGTCCCTCTAGCAAAATACAGGTCTTTGTGGTTTCTAGAAGAGACTATATGAGGGGGGCAGCTGGGTAGCTCAGTGGATTGAGAGCCAGGCCTAGAGACAGGAGGTCCTAGGTTCAAATATGGCCTCAGACACTTCCCAGCTGTGTGACCCTGGGCCAGTCACTTGACCCCCATTGCCTAGCCCTTACCACTCTTCTGCCTTGGAGCCAATACACAGTATTGATTCCAAGACGGAAGGTAAAGGTTAAAAAAAAAAAAGAAGAAGAGATGATACGGTCAACCTGCCAGTCAGAGCTAGCCTTTTCAGGCCTTTACCTTACATTCCCCTGCCTGTCTGCCTGCACCCACCCCAGGCACCAAGCTCTCAGTTCCATCATCTTTGCCTGTTCTGACTTGCCTTCAGGAAGAAAGGATACACCCATGAAGGCCAGTCCCTTAGTCTAGCCAGGGACAGAGTCACCACTATTACCTTCCCAGCTCACAAAGTCAATGTCCCTGGTCCTACCTCTGTCTCCACTCAGGGGCTTCCACTCTAGGCAGGAGACAAGGATGAACCCTCCCAGGGGAGAGAACCGAATGTCCTCAGCTCTTGATTCTCAACCCTAAGGAAGCTTAGCTTTCTAGGAACTGGGTGACAGGGATCAAGAGAGGTCCTTTAACTCTCCCTCCTCCATAGGCAGGATCAGTCTTCTTTTTCTTTACCCCTAGTTTCTTATGGACTACAAACTCAATACGGATGAGTCAGTAGAGTGACCTGTCAGCCAAAACACCCAAAAAGCTCTTAGACTGGAGAGAAAGAGAAATAGAGAGAGATAGAAAGACAGAGAGAGATAGAGGGAGAGAGAGAAGAGAGGCAGACAGAGAGAGACAGAGAGAGAAGAGACAGAGAGAGGGAGAGAGAGAGAGGGAGAGAGAAGAGAGGCAGACAGAGAGAGACAGAGAGAGAAGAGACAGAGACAGAGAGAGGGAGAGAGAGAGAGGGAGAGAGAAGAGAGGCAGACAGAGAGAGACAGAGAGAGAAGAGACAGAGACAGAGAGAGAGAGAGAGAGGGAGAGAGAAGAGAGGCAGACAGAGAGAGAGAGAGGGAGAGAGAGAGAAGAGAGGCAGACAGAGAGACAGAGAGAGACAGAGAGAGAGACAGAGAGAGAGAGAGAGAGAGAGAGAGAGAGAGAGAGAGAGAGAGAGAGAGCGGGAGAGAGGGAGGGAGGGAGGGAGCACTTCCAGGAATAAGGAAGTCTAGTAATACAATCTGTGAGCAAATAAGTGGCACAGTAGATAGATGGCTGAAAGATCATCTTCATGAGTTCAAATCCAGCCTCAGACACTTACTAGTTGGGTGACCCTAGACAAGTTAATTAGCCCTGGTTGCTTCAGTTTCTCATCTGTTAAATGATCTAGAGAAGAAAATGGAAAACCACTCTAGTTTGATTGACAGGAAAACCTCAAATGAGGACATGAAGAATTAAAGATATCTGAAATGACTCAACAACAACAAAAGTTATAATCTACTTTGGACTGGTCAGACCACATCTGGAATATTGTTTTCGGGGCTCAGTATCACATTGTAGGAAGAATTTTAATAGGCAAGAGAGCAGAAGAAGCTACTAGGGTGGTGAGTTCATGTCATAAGAGGAAACTAGGGGTGTTTAATTAAATAGAAGACTAAGGGGGACAAAGATAGTTTCATTTCATGGGTTGTCATATGGAAGAGTGATTAGATTTCTTCTGCTTTCCCTCAGAGGGATAATTAGATAATTACAAAGGGACAAATTTAGGATCCTTAATAACAATGGTAACAATGGACATTTATACAAGCTCTCCCAAAGTCAGAGTGTAATTTTAAGGCTTTTATACATTTAAAATTATATATATATATATATATATACATACATACATACATACATATATATATATATATATATATATATAATGTTATTGTTCGGTCTTCAAGACTTCATGACAACTCTTCATGACCCCATTTGGGATTTACTTGGTAAAGATCCTGAAGTGGCTTGTCATTTCCTTCTCCATTTTCCTCCTCTAGTCTCTGAGGAAATGAGGGCAAACAGGGTTAAGTGGCTCACCCAGGATCACACAGCTAGTAAGACTCTGAGGCTGGCTATGAACCCAAGTCTTCCTGATTCTAGGTCCAGCACTCTATGCCATGTGCCACCTAGTTGCCCCTCTACATATTTATTATTCAGGATGTATAGGAGCTTACATACCCTATATAAACTTTTAAAGCAAAGTGCTTCATCGATGTATCTTTGGTTTTATTTTGGGGTTTCAGTTATGTATGAGGGTGCTCTTACAACAATAACCAATATGGAAGTATGTTGTGCATGACAATCAAAAAAAGATTTTTTAAAGCAAAGTGCTGTATACATTATGTCATATATGTGTGTCTCATGATTATCTTTTTTTTTTTTTAAACCCTCACCATCTGTCTTGGAATCAATACTTTGTATTGGCTCCAGGGCAGAAGAGTGGAAAGGGCTAGGCAATGGGGGTCAAGTGACTTGCCCAGGGTCACACAGCTGGGAAGTGTCTGAGGTCAGATTTGAACCTAGGACCTCCCATCTCTAGGCCTGGCTCTCCATCCTCTGAGTTACCCAGCTGCCCCTCATGATTATCTTTTGATGAAGAGGTAGGTACTGCAAGAATTATTATTCCCATTTTATAGAGGAGGAACCTGAAGTTTGGAGAATGTAAGTGACTAACTCATGATCATACAGTTAATGTCACATCCAGAATCTCTGTACTTGGGTTTTCCTGACTCCAAGTCCAGCACTTGCCCACATACCTATCTTTTCTTTGACCTGAAGGAAAACTTGCTCACCAGGAGAGTTGTTAAAAAATAGAATGAGCTACCCTAGAAGGCAAGCAGTTCTTTTCATAGGAAGTCTTCAAGCTAAGAGTCCAGGATTTTATGTTTTAGAGGAAATACTACCTGAGGTATGGGTTGTACTCAATGGCCTTCTAGGTGCCTTCTAAATCCTTGATTCTGAGATTCTCTAACAGCCAGGTGGCCAAGCTGTCAGGATAATGAGGTCTCTAGAACAGATGCCAAACATGTGGCTAATGGGCCATATGTGGTTAAAATGTGAGAGTAAATATGCTAGTAAATAATAATGTTAGTAAAAAATAAAATATGATGGATAAAAATATAGTTAGTAAAATTTAAACAAAATTAAGATTCAATAAAACATAGAAAATAATATATTTTACAAGTAGGATGCTTTCATGAAAACCAGGAAAGACTTACATGAAATGATGCAAAGTGAAATGAGCAGAACCACAGTAACGACAATACTATATGACGATCAGCTGTGAAAGACTTAACTATTCTCAGCAATATAATGATCCAAGGCAAGCCCAAAGGATGGATGATGAAAAATGCTATCCATCTCCAGAGGGATTGGGAAAGCAGATCAAAGCATGCCTTTTTTAAACTTTATTTTTCTTGAGGGACAGTTTTTTGGTCTGCGTTTTCTTTTACAACATGGCTAATATGCAAATGCTTTGCATGACAACATATATATGACCTTTTGCAAATTGCTTGACTTTTCAATAGGGAGGGATTTGGAACTCAACATTTTAGAATATAAATTAAAATTTATTTTTACACGTGATTGAAAAAATTCTTAAGAAAAAGAAGGGGTTTTGTTTTAAAACTAAGTCAATATAGAGCCCTTGGGGATCTTTTATGTACCATTTAGTGGTTCTCCTTTCTATTTGAGTTTGACACCACTGGTCTAGAGAATATGCCTGAAGAAGAATAAATGAGATTACTCTGCATATTTAAGGAAGACACAATCATTGTGGCACAGCAAGCAGTAGACTATGAAGGGAAAAAAATCCACTTTGGGGCAGCTGGGTGGGGGCAGTGCTGGATCTGAAGTCAGGAAGACTCATTTTCGAGTTCAAATCTGGCCTCAGACACTTACTAGCTTTGAAGCGGTGGGAAAGTCACTTAACCCTGTTTGCCTCAGTTTCCTCATCTGTAAAAATAAGCTGAAGAATGAAATGGGAAATCACTCTAGTATTTTTGCCGAGAAAATCCTAAATGGGGTCGGGAAGAGTCAGACATGAAGGACCAAACAAAAATACCCAAAATACACTTCTTACTCAAGATGCTGAGAATGTGCCTCTCTGTGGGAATACTGATGGAGTTATTAAATTAGAGGAAAGTCTGCTGTTGTATAAAAAGCACAGGATTTAGAGTTAGCAGAGCCTGCCGCAGACACTTCCAAGCTATGAGATCTAGTACGTTATTCTCTGCTTGAACTTGAATTCAAACTTGCTAGAGCTCAATAGGATACAAACAATGTCTTTCTTCACTGTATTCTTGCTTGATGAATGACACTGAGTTGTCCAAGTGATCGTTACAGTGACTGACTGTTGCCCATCTTCAGCCTAGCAGGGCAATATTAGAGCGGTCCTGTCAGCCTGAATATGGATTGAAGATTGGGATCTTGGCATGATGGGTGATCCATATAGCCCTTTCTCACCTCCACTGCTTGGACTGTAGGTTTTTCTCATGCTTAGCTCAACTGGAGAGACCTGCATGAACTGCTGTGGAGTGAAATGAGCAGAACTGGGAGAACATTGTACACAGTGATGATGATCATCTGTGAAAACGTGGCTACGCTCAGCCATGCAATGATCTGGGGCAATCCTGAGGGACTGATGATGGGGAATGAATGCTCTCCACCTCCAGAGAAAGAACTGCTGGAGTCAGATGCAGATTCAAGCATACGACTTTTCACATTAATATATATATATATGGTTTTATGGGGGGGGGTTGGTTTTTATATGAATATTCTCTGACAATAACCAATATGGAAGTATGTCTTGCATGATAATACATGTATAATCCAGACCAAGTTACCATCACCAGGATGGAGGAGGGAAGGGAGGGAGAAAATAGGGAACTTATAATTTCAGAAAATGTATGTTGAAAATCATTATTACATGTAATTGGTAAAAAGAAAATATCTTTAAAAAAAACTTTGCTCAATTGCTATCTCCTCTTATGAAGCCTTCACTGATTTTCTCAACTATTAACTTCCCATTAAATTATTTTGTACTTATCATATATATATATGTGTATATATATATATATATATATATACATATACTTGTATTGTATACACATTGTACATGTAGCTTCCTCATTGTAGCTAACCTCCCAATTCACATTCAAAGGTTTAGTATCAAGATGGGGATTGGAGGACAACCACTGGCAGACCCAGGGTCCTTTGTGGATCTACAGGTCTAAAATTATAGCTCACAAGCCCCCATTGGTGTCCTTAGTTTAATAGTCAGCCAGTAGACACAATTAATTCAAAGGCATTTATGGGATACCATAAGAAATGAGATAGCTTGGTTGTTCAGTGGACAGAGTGCCATGGATGGGTCTAGAGTCAGAGGGAACTAAATTCAAATATGGCCTCAGACCTTTAGTGGCCATGTGACCCCAGGCAGATCACCTAACTTCTATTTGCCTTAATCCATTGGAGAAAGAAATGACAAACCACTCCAGAATCTTTGTCAAGAAAATCCCATGGATCTTGACCAAAGACACATGTAAAACCCAGTGGAATTGTACAATGGACATGGGAGGGGGTTGGGGGAGGAGAGGGAGAGAACATGATTTTTTGTAATCCTGGAAAAATGCTCTAAATTAATCAATTAAATAAAATTAAATTTTAAAAAAGAGCAAAAATCCCATGGACAGTGTTGCCCTGCTATGGTCCTTGGGGTCATAAAGAGTCATAAACACCTGAACAACAGCAAATAAGAACATTAGCAACAGAACACTCCTCCCCCATAAAAATTGAGGTACAGTCCTCCATAACCACACACAGTATTACGAAGACACACACTTAGGAAACACACGAGACCAAAGTCATTCGCACATCTGGCTTTTAATTGTACCAATACATCTTCCTTTCTTGCTGTCCTCATCTTAATCCTTAGCATTTCTGCTGCTTCTTTCTTAGCTACCAAGATGTCATAATGCCTCAGAGTTGTTTCCAGTGTCAGCTCTTAATTATGAGACCTATTCCCTGTTGAGTGTGGAAGTGCACAAGTAGTTCTGCTTTAAGACACTAGCTGGGGGCAGCTAGGCACAGTGGATAGAGTGTCAGGCTTGGAGTCAGGAGAACCTGGATTCGAATCTGATCTCAGATACTTCCTAGCTGTGTGAGCTTGGGCAAGTCACTTAATCCCATTTGCTTCGCCCTTGCCCTTCTGTCTTAGAGCTGTTACTAAAACAGAAAAGTAAGGATTTAAAAAAAATTAAGGCACTGGCTGATGGTGAGATGGATAGCTAAATCCTTACTACCCTACTGCCCTCTGGTACAGACTCAAAGGAAAGGGCAAAGAATGATCCTCTTCAAGAGCAGGTTTCCAAAGATAACTCTCTACAATTTGAAACTATGCCCAAAGGGCTATAAAACTGTGCCTACCCTTTGACCCAGCATTACTACTACTAGGTCTATATCCCAAAGAGATTTTTTTTTTAAAAAAGGAAGTCACTATATGTACAAAAATATTTATAGCACCTCTTTCTGTGGTGGCAAAGAATTGGAAATTGAAAGAATTCCAATCAATCAGGGAAAGGCTAAATAAGTTTGGTATATGATTGTGATGGAATATTATTGTTCTGTAAGAAATGATGAGCAAGGGCAGCTAGGTGCCTCAATGGATAGAGAGCCAGGCCTAGAGAAAGGAGGTCCTGGGTTCAAATCTGAACTCTGTGGTAAATCATTTAACTGGGTAAATCATTTAACCCCACTTGCCTGGGACTTACCATCCTTCTGCCTTGAAACTGATAATTAATATAAATTCTAAGGTAGAAGGTCAATTCTAAGATAGACGGTGAGGGTTTGTTAAAAAAAGAAGAAGCAGAAGAAGAAGAGGAGGATGGATGAAGGACAAGGAAGGAGGAGGAGGAAGGAGAAGGAAGGAAAGAGAAGGAGAACAAGAACAAAATCATGAGCAGGATGCTTTCAGAAAAACTTGAACTCAGATAAAGTGACGCTAAATGAAGTGAGCAGAACATGACGCACAGTAATAGCAATATTGTACAATGATGAATTGTGAATGACTTAGTGGTACAAAGCCAAGCCAATTCTGAAGGGATTATGTTGAAAAATGCCATCCACTTCCAGAGAAAGAAGTGATGGAATCTGAATAAAGGTCAAAGCAAACTGTTTGTTTTTTTTACTTTCATTTTTCTTGTCTGTTTTTTTTCCTGTTTTCTTTCACAACATGACTAATGTAGAAAAGTGTTTTGCATGTCTGCACACGTACAACCTTTATCAAAGTGCTTGACTTTTCAATGAATGGGAAGGGAAGAGAGAGAAGGAGAGAATATGGTACTCGAAATTATGAAAAATGAAGGTTAAACATAATTGGAAAAAATACAATTTTAAAATAAAAAAATTAAAGATAACTTTCTTTTGTCCTACCGCAGATCACACTCTGCTTCGCTTTTTAAAAGGTCATCAAGAATGTGGCTGATCCTAGGAAACCAATATCTAAATTGACTTCTTTTTTTAAAATTAAATTCATACATTCTATCTTAGAATCAATACCAAGTATAGTTCCAAGGCAAAAGAGCAATAAAGGCTAGGCAACTGGGGTTCAATGACTTGCTAAGGTCACACAGCAAGGAAGTATCTGAGGCCAGATTGAACCCAGGACCTCCTGTCTCTAGGCCTGGCTCTCTATCCATTGAGCTACCTAGCTGCCCTGGCTGGTTGGCTCCTAATTCCATAATTTTTTTTTATTTTAAAACATCATTATATTTTATTGAATGGTAGCAGCGTATATACACTCCTTTGCATTTTATTTAAAACTTTAACATCTTATTATCTGTCTGTTACTATTATCTTCTGTGATTCATTCTTGAACTCATCTAAGGGAAATTAATTCATCGGTTCCCCCTTCTCCCACGCCCATACTCAAGCATATACTTTATATGTACAACAGAAAATAATCTACAGAAGACAAATTCAGAGACTGATTGAGTTTTGTCTTTGTGACTCCAGTTGTCTGGTACAAGGCATTTGCCCTGATATAGTCAAAAGAGGGATCATAAAGGGTGTCCCAAAAGTCTTAGTACATTTCAAAGCTCATAAAGGACACATATAGGTATAATCTAGAATATTCAGGAATAGGTGAAATACTCAAGAGGAGAGTAAAGGAAGTACTAAGAGAGTTCACAGGGGAAAATGTTATATTTCAGTTGGAGTGAGAAGGAGAAATAGAAAGGAGGAAAGTCTTTTTTTGGAGGAGGCACCATTGGAGCTGGACCTTGAAGAATAAGGGAGATTTCAATAGATGGAGATAGGAGGGATGAGAACTTCAGGAACAGAGAACGTTGGGGGAGCAGGTATGGGAGTAGGAAGGCCCAAGATGGGTTTGTTAGAATGGGCTGTAATTCAGTGTTGTCGAATTGGAAAATGCCTGATGAGTAAAAAGGGATGATGTTGGGTAGGTCTATATTATAGAGGCTTAAATCCCAGTATAAGGAGTTTCCATTTTATTTGATAGCCAATGGGAAGTCATTGAAGAATTGTGAACGGGATCGTGGCATGATTATTCATTAGGAAAACTACTCAGGCAATTGGGTGAAAGATGGATACAAGAGGGAAGAGGTTGGAAGCAGAGAGACCAGTGAGGAGAACATTTGAGTAGTAGTTCAGGTGAGAAGGAAAGAAGACATAAGCTAGGATGGTAGCAGTGGGGTCAGAAAGGAAGTGATTCTGAGTTAGACTCATTAGCATTGGGTTGCCAGCTTGGATGGAGGGGAGGTGAGGTGAAGGAGTCACAAAAATCAAAGACAGCATCAAGGTTATGAGTCTGAATGACTCAGGGATGGTGCCGTGAACAAAAATCTTGAACGCAGGAAGACAAACAGGTTTTGAAAAGATCTTTAAACATGTTGAGCTTGTGGTACAGGCAGAATAGCCAAGCAAAGACAATCAGAAATGCAAGCTTTGTGTCTCAGCTTAGAGATATAGATTTGTGAGTCACCCACATGGAGGTGATAGTTGAAGCTGTAGGAGTGGATGAGATCATCAAGAGCGAAAAGAAGCGAAGGGAATTCAAGGAAGATAAGAAGTGAGAAAAGGCCATTTGAGCTTGTAATAAAGAGGTAATGAATTCAGAAGGAGCATCTCAGGCCAGTGGTGGAGATGGAAGCTAGGTAGTGAGTAGTAAGGAAGTTAGGTAATAAATAAATGCAAGAAACCCTTTCAGAGTGTTTAGTAATAAAGGGAGGAGTATATGACTATAGCTTGAGGAGATAGGATGTCTTTTAAGGAAGATCTTTTAGGACTGGGAAAATGTCAGCTTGTTCATAAATGGAAGAGAAAGAGTGGATAGAGGGAGAGAGATCACAGATGCAAAAAGAGAGAAGGTAACTGGACCAAATCCAGGCTATACAGAAAGAGAGAATAGCCAGAGCATGGCGGACAAAATGCTGTGTAGCTACTAAACACAGAAGTACAGCTATCAATGGAAGTTAAAAAGGGACAAATTTCAGTTAAATATAAGGATAAGTGCTCTAACCATTCAAGATTTTCTGTCATTAAGGAAGTTAAGTAATAACCTCTGAAATGCCATTCTGAACAATGGGTGGGAATGAACATATACCCTACTCATATGGTAAAGGGGAAAGAAGGAAGGAGGTTCACTAAGTATGACCATGCTAATGCTGAGAATGGTAAGAATGAAGATGAGGATGGATGACAAAGATGGTGATAGTGAAGAGTGTTGGGAAAGCAGATGGAGGTAGAGATTGTAAAGGTGACAGATGGAGATGTTGATGTAATTAGTGGTGATGACAGGGAGAGGGACATGGGTTGGTTGAAATGATGATGAAACAGAAATTGGTTGTGACACATAAGACAGATAGGAGAGAAGGTCTGAAAATGGAGATGGAGCTAAAGACGGGAAGGGGGATGGTCACAAAGACAGAAATGACATTGAGGTTGGACAGATTGGACTTGGAGGTTGAGTTAGAGATGGGGACAGGAATATAACAGGAATGGGAATGGAAGAAAATATTAGGACTTGGATGGAGATGGTGAGTAATGAGCTTGGCAATGTTGATAGAGAGGGATGTCTATAGAGATATGGATGAAAATGTGGAGAGTTTTCGAGGTGGTTACAGGGTTGGGGATGGGAATAGGAATGAGGATAAGGATAGAGATACAGATAGGAGCATGGTTACAAGGATGGACCTAAAAAAGGGAGTAGATATAGATTTAAGGATGAAAATGAGGATGGTTACAGGGATGGGATAGGTATGAAGAAATAGATATTAGGGGAATGAAGATGAGGAAAAGGGATGGATATGAAGCTGGAGACATATAACCAATTGATTCAATTCACCAATATTATAATATGTGCCAGATGTTATAATGGCCCTGGAAATAACACATGCTAAACTGTCTCTTCCTTCAAGGAATTTATATTACACTTATGTATAAATAGACAGATATAAAATATATCCACAGTAAATATAATTGGAAGAGATGGGACACTGGTGGTTGGGGGAAATCATGCATCATTTTGTCTTTTGTTCATCAGCAAATGTATTCCTTTTCCCTATTAGGTTTTAATTTCCATCAAGAAAAGAACCATATCTTATCTAAAACCCTTACCCTCCCAAAACATAATATACTACTGTTCACTGTAAATATTCATTAACTATTTGTTGAATTAAGTGATCGTACCCAAAGAACATTAATTAAGGCATCAATGTCAATGTGAATGGAAGTCTCTGGTGATGAGACCTAGCCTAGTTCTGTTTAATCAGAATTTTTGTTAATATCTTGGAGTGATGGGATAAGGGATCAAACTACAAAGGGCTAAAAAGTAAATGGAAGGCGGGGGAAAATGGAGTTAAGGATTGTGGGAAAGTTTTTTCTGAAAGTTGGCTAAAAAGGAGATTTGAAATGTAGGACTATAGTGATAGGATGGATTTGGGGAAAATTAAAGAGGGGACAAGGATAAGATGGTGACTGGAGCATTGATGAAGATAAGGGTGTGGATACTTCTCAGATAAAGATGGTGACAGTCATAAGGATAGGGAAAGAGACTTTAGGGCTGATGAAAAATTAGGAAATACCCAGCCTGCCTCACTCCCTCGAACCTGCTCTAACAGTATGAGCATTTTCCCTCCCTCCAGTCCTATGACTCAGGATGTATCAGTACTAGCCAGAGATAAGATCAATTAGCAGCAGGATGCATGTAATAGATGTAAAGAAAAGGTGCCAGTCCATGCCAGGACCCATAAAAGAGAGCCAAAGGCTTGGAATCTTGGAGTCATCTTTGGTCTCCCTTTCCTGTCACCATCACCTGTCATCATCAGTTAGCAAGTCCTGTCAATTCTACCCCTCCCATGGTCATCACCTAGTCCAAGTCAGAGTTCTAATCTGGAAAATTTTGAAACTATAAAGAAAAAAATTATAAAGGGAAAAAAAGGGTCACACAGCAAGGAAGTATCCGAAATGTAGAATTTGGAAGAAAATTAAAATATGCCTGATATTAATTTTTACGTTGCCTATTCATCCCCAACTTTAACTTTCTAGTTTAGGAACATAAAATTTGGTTGTGTTTAACTTACTTTCCTCATTTAAAAAACTGGATGTTTGATATATTGTATTAAAATAGATTTGTCCTATTATTTAATTAGTTATTTAATACAATTAGTTATTAATTAGTTATTTAATTGTTTGATACAATTCAGCATATTGTTTATTGAATACAATGTAGCATATTGCATCAAAATATTCAGGGAGTAAACTGAAATTTAGAGAGGTAAGTAGAGGGCTAATCTCCGAGTCAAGAAGACAACAGTACAAATTGTACCTTCCATACTCTGAGTCTGACACATGCCACAGGCAATCATATAAGAATGATGAGTTGATTGATGAGTTACCAATCTGCTTTGGTAGATGTAGTTTCCTATTGTGTTCTCCACACTGACGAAATAACAGGTCCAAACCATTACCACCAACCACACCAAAATAATAAATTTACTCATTTAATTAATTTTTAAATGTCAATTAAAGTAGGTTTAACATTTAATTGAGCATTTAACTGCTGATTTCAAGGCATCTCAGACCTTAGTTTATGAAAAGCAAATAAGCTGAAAATATTAGAACTTGTCCCCATATAATAACACAGTTATTTGGTTTTCTGGATTTATAATTTCTCCTGTGACAAACAGATAAAGAAAGTACTTGTTTTCAGAAAAGAAGCTAAGAAAAAACTGGAGAAAAATACCACTAAATTTACTCAATACAATTTTTGTTACATGGAACTTTGTTGATGAGCTACTCTTATTATTCTCTGAGCTTTTTGTCCATTTTAAAAAAGTAAGTGTCAGTCTCTCTGTCAGAAACAGACATCCTCAGATTGAGAAAAGAATTCTTTATCTTGTAAATAATTCATTAATTTTGTGATTCCATCATGTCATATAGGATCATGGAATGTTAAAGCTAGAAGGGACCTCAGAGAACAACTAATCACAGAATAATGAAACTCAGTTAGAAGTGATGTTACAAAGGAATCTCATTAAGCCTGTATCTGAAAAACAATCTCACTCATTCACTGTTTCCTACTGTAAACCTCAAAATGGTGGAAAGAGGAGAGTATATTTAGAAATAAATGATACATAAACAGATGGAATGACATTATTACTTTATAAAAAAAAATTGTGGTTTGCCAATCAATATGTGTCCTGAAGGGGTCTATTTCTCTTTGAGTTTGATACCATTGGTCTGAAGCGCTGAGATATTCTTCACACAGACTTCTTTCTTACCATTACCCTTACCATTCTTCTGCCTTGGAACCAATACCCATTATTCATTCTAAGGCAGAAGGTAAGGTTTATTAAAAAAAATTTTTAAAAAAATACTATGAGCTCACAGAAACTAGTCTTAGAAATTGACCCCCAGGGGACGGAGTCAAGATGGCGGCCTAGAAGGAGCAGAAGTTCAGACCTCTGAATACCTTTCCCTACCGATCACAAACTGAATGCTCATAGGGGACTGAAAATCAAACCTAACAACAAGACAGAGCCAAGGAACCCTCCTGCTGGACTCAATTCAAAAGGTATGCCTGCCCCCCTGCCCCAAGTTGGACTCCAAGAACACTCGGGTTTAAGGGGAAGGCAGAAGGAAGGTCCCAGGACCCTCCACCCACCCACCTAGAGCACTGAGACTCTAGCGACAGCGGAAACTTCTGGGTGGGCAAAGGTGTTGGTCTGGAGGGCTTAACTTGTGGGCAGGGCTGTGCCAAGCTCAGAGAGTTGAACACAGACGGCAAGGAAGGAGCTTGAGAGGGAGCATAGAGCTGGCAGCCTGGGCAGAGCTGTGTAGATCCTCCATTTGTGCTCCAGCCTTACAGGAGGTGTTGGCCTCAGAGCACACCCAGCCCAACTAAGCTGAACTTAATCCCATAAAAAGTCTTCAGAACTCAGGGAACCCCAGGCTCCACACCCTTCCCTCAGTGACTGCTGGACTGTAATCCAATCAAAAGTCTGCAGAGGACAGGGAAGCTCAAATCCCCTCAGAAACTGCACCGAGAGATCTTCTGTCAAAGCTCTAAGAGGGGAGACTGACAGAAGCCCCCAAAACAAAAAAAAAATGAGAGGAGCAAGAGCACAGACAAATATGGGGAGCAAAGAAGGGGTGAATATGAGCAAACAACAGAAAAAGAAGAAATAAATTATAATAGCTAGCTTCTATACAGCAAACAGAACATAAGGGGAGGAATCAGCAAACCATAAATCAGAAATCCCAGTAAATTGGATACAGGCTATGAAAGAACTCAAAATGCAATTCAAAACACAATTAAGAGAGGCTGAAGACAACTTTTACAGCAAGATAAGTCATCTGGAAACAGAAAATAGTGTCTTGAAAGCCAAAATTAATCAGTTGGAAAATGAGGCAAAGGAGATGAAAGAAGATGCAAAAAAGATGAAAGATGAGGCAAAGGATATGAAAGATGAGGTAAAGAGGATAAAAGATGACCTCCATAGAAAATCAGACCAGAAAGAGAAGGATGACCAAAAAGCCAGGGATGAAATCCAGTTTTTAAGAACCAGAATACAACTAGAATTAAGTAACCTCACAAGGCAGAAAGACACTATAAAACAAAACCAAAAGAATGAAAAAATTGAGGAAAATATGAAGCATCTCATTCACAAAACAGGGGATTTAGAAAATCGTTCAAAGAGAGACAATTTAAGAATCATTGATTTCTTGTCATGTTCATGGTCAAGAAGACCATGACAGAAGAAAAATCCTGGATACAATGCTACAGGAAATTATTCAAGAAAACTGCCCCGATATTCTAGAACAAGAGGGAAAAGTGGAGATTGAAAGAATCCACAGATCACCTCCTGTACTTAATCCCCAACTGACAACACCCAGGAATGTTATAGCCAAATTCAAGAACTATCAGACCAAAGAAAAGATATTACAAGCTGCCAAGAAGAAGTCATTCAGATACCATGGAACCACAGTGAGGATAATGCAGGATCTGGCTGCATCCACACTAAAGAACCAAAAGGCATGAAATATGATATTCCGGAAAGCAAGGGAACTAGGTCTACATCCAAGAATCAACTACCCAGTAAAACTGACTATATTCTTACAGGGGAAAGTATGGCCATTCAACAAATAGAAGAATTCCAAGAATTTGCAAAGAAAAGACCAGACCTGAACAGAAAATTTGATGTCCAAGCACAGAACTCAAGAGAATCATCAAAAGGTAATTAAAAAAGAGGGAAAAAAGAAAAATAAAACAAAACAAAATGTTCAAGAGACTCAATTAGTTAAGATGATATGTATCCCTAATAAGAAAAGACGTCATTGATAATTCTTAAAAACTGTGGTTATCACCTGGGCAGCTAAAAGAATTACACTTACAGGGAAAAGTGGCAAACTGTATAGGATGAAAGGACAAGACATAAATAGGTATATAGATATATGCATGCATAAATACATATACGTGTGTGTATATATATAAATATATACATATATATATATATATGTACAACTAGACCTAAAAAAAGAGGTTAATATTAAAAGAAATGGGAGAAGAAACAAATTGGGGTAAATTTATATGTCACAAAGAAGTTCATGGTGGGAGGGGGGAAAACATCAATACACTGGAAGGGTAAAGAGGTTGGAGATAAGAAATACTCAACTCTTACATGCTTTGAAATCGACCCAAAGAGGGAAGAACAATCCAATCCATTGGGGCAGAGAATAGATTTGCACCCTATAGGGGAGTAGAAGGCAATAAATGGACTGGTGGGGAGGGAAGCAGTACAAGGGAGGAAGAGGATGGGGGGTAGTTTTAGAAAGACTACAGGGAAAATAAGGAGGGGAATAAGAAGGGAGGAGGTAGAAAGGGAAGTAAAATAAGGGGGGACTGATTAAAAACAAACATTGCTATAGAAGGAAATAGTGAAAGAAGAAAAGTCAGGATCAGGAGTAGAAATCAAAATGCTGGGAAATACACAGCTAGTAATCGTAACTCTGAATGAATGGAATGAATTCACCCATAAAATGCAAATGAAAAGCAGAGAGGATTAGAATCCAAAACTCAGCATATGCTGTCTACAAGAAACACACATGAGGAAGGTAGATACACATAGGGTGAAAGTAAGAAGATGGAGCCAAATCTATTTGGCATCAACTGATAAAAAGAAGGCAGGAGTCACAATCATGATATCTGACAAAGACAAAGTAAAAATAAATCTAGTTAAAAGAGATGGGGAAGGTAATTACATCCTGATAAAAGGCAGTATAGACAATGAGGAAATATCAGTACTCAACATGTATGCACCAAATGGCATAGCATCCAAATTTCTAAATGAGAAACTAGTGGAGCACAAGGATGAAATAGATAGAAAAACTATACTAGTGGGAGACCTGAACCTTCCTCTATCTGAACTAGATAAATCAAACAAAAAAAATAATAAAGGGGTAAGAGGAGTGAATGAAATCTTAGAAAAATTAGAGTTAGTAGACATGTGGAAAAAAATAAATAGGGACAAAAAGGAATATACCTTCTTTTCAGCAGCACATGGTACATACACAAAAATTGACAATATATTAGGGCATAAAAGCATTGCAAACAAGTGCAAAAGAGCAGAAATAATAAATGCAACCTTCTTAGATCACAATGCAATGAAAATAATAATTAGTAAGGGTACATGGAGAGGAAAATCAAAAATTAATTGGAAATTAAACAATATGATTCTCCAAAACCAGTTAAAGATCAAATTGGGGGGAGGGGTAGTGGCTCAGTGGATTGAGAGCCAGGCCTAGAGACAGGAGGTCCTAGGTTCAAATCTGGCCTCAGACACTTCCCAGCTATGTGACCCTGGACAAGTCACTTGACCCCCATTGCCTAGCCCTTACCACGATTGACTCCAAGATGGAAGGTAAGGGTTTAAAAAAAAAAAAGAACAAATAGTAGAAACAATTAATAATTTCATTGAAGAAAACGACAATGATGAGACATCCTTTCAAAACCTATGGGATGCAGCCAAAGCAGTACTCAGGGGGAAATTTATATCCTAGAGTTCATATATTAGCAAATTAAGAAGGGCAGAGGGCAATTAATTGGGCATGCAAATTAAAAAACTAGAAAGCGAACAAATTAAAAATCCTCAGATGAAGACTAAATTAGAGATCCAAAAAATCAAAGGAGAAATTAATAAAATTGAAAGTCAAAGAACTATTGATTTAATAAATAAGACTTGAAGCTGGTACTTTGAAAAAATGAATAAAATAAAGTACTAGTCAGTCTAATTTAAAAAAGGAAAGAAAAAAACCAAATTGACAGTATCCAAGATGAAAAGGGAGACCTCACCTCTAATGAAGAGGAAATTAAGGCAATCATTAAAAACTACTATGCCCAATTATATGGCAAAAAATGGCAATCTAGGAGATATGGATGAATACTTACAAAAATATAAATTGCCTAGACTAAAAGAAGAAGAAATAAATTACATAAACAACTCCATATCAGAAAAAGAAATTGAACAAGCCATCAAAGAACTCCCTAAGAAAATATCCCCAGGTCCAGATGGATTCACAAATGAATTCTATCAAACATTTAAAAAACAACTACTCCCAATATTATACAAACTATTTGACAGAATAAGGAAAGAAGGAGTTCTACCAAATTCATTTTATGACACAAACATGGTTTTGATCCCAAAGCCAGGCAGGTCAAAAACAGAGAAAGAAAACTATAGACCAATCTCCATAATGAATATAGATGCAGACATCTTACATAGGATACCAGCAAAAAGACTCCAGCAAGTCATCACAAGGGTTATTCACTATGACCAGGTAGGATTCATACCAGGAATGGAAGGTTGGTTTAATATTAGGAAAACTATCCACATAATTGACCATATTAACAAGCAAACTGACAAAAATCATATGATTATCTCAATAGATGCAGAAAAGGCCTTTGATAAAATACAACACTCATTCCTATTGAAAACACTAGAAAGTATAGGAATAGAAGAGCCTTTCCTAAAAATAATAAACTGTATATATCTAAAACCATCAGCAAACACCATCTGCAATGGGAATAAACTAGAAACCTTTCCAATGAGATCAGGAATGAAACAAGGATGCCCATTGTCACCTCTATTATTTAACATGGTACTAGAAACACTAGCAGTAGCAATTAGAGAAGAAAAAGAAATTGAAGGTATTAAAATTGGCAATGAGGAGACCAAGCTATCACTCTTTGCAGATGATATGAGGGTCTACTTAAAGAACCCTAGAGAATCAACCAAAAAGTTGGTTGAAACAATCAATAATTTTAGCAAAGTTGCAGGATACAAAATAAACCACATAAGTCATCAGCATTTCTATCTCCAATCCATTTCAGCAGCAAGAATTAGAAAGAGAAATTCAATTTAAAATCACCCTAAAGAAAATAAAATACTTAGGAATCTGTGTGCCGAGACAAACATAGGAACTATATGAACACAACTACAAAACACTCTCCACACAATTAAAACTAGATCTAAACAATTGGAAAAACATTGATTGCTAATGGGTGGGATGAGCTAACATAATAAAAATGACAATCCTACCCAAATTAATCTACTTATTTAGTGCCATACCCATTGAACTACCAAAAAACTTTTTTTACTGAATTAGAAAGAAAATAAAGTTCATTTGGAAGAACAAAAGATCAAGGATATCCAGGGAAATCATGAAAAAAAATGCAAAGGAAGGAGGACTTGCAGTCCCAGATCTCAAACTATACTATAAAGCAGTGGTTATCAAAACAATTTGGTACTGGCTAAGAGACAGAAAAGAGGATCAGTAGAATAGACTTGGGGTAAATGACTTCAGCAAGATAGTCTATGATAAACCCAATGATCCCAGTTTTGGGGAGCAAAACCCACTATTTGATAAAAACTTCTGGAAAAATTGGAAGACAGTATGAGAGAGATTAGGTTTGGATCAACATCTCATACCCTACACCAAGATAAACTCAGAATGGGTGAATGACTTGAATATAAAGAAGGAAACTATAAGTAAATTAGGTGAACACAGAATAGTATACATGTCAGATCTTTGGAAAAGAAAAAATTTTAAAACCAAGCAAGACTTAGAAAGAGTAACAAAATGTAAAATCAATAATTTTGATTACATAAAATTAAAAAAGTTTTTGTACAAACAAAACTAATGCATCCAAAATTAGAAGGGAAGCAACAAATTGGGAAACAATCTTCATTACAAAAACGTCTGACAAAGGTCTAATTACTCAAATTTATAAAGAGCTAAACCAATTGTACAAAAAATCAAGCCATTCTCCAGTTGATAAATGGGCAAGGGACATGAATAGGCAATTTTCAGTTAAAGAAATCAAAACTATTAATAAGCATATGAAAAGGTGTTCTAAATCTCTTATAAACAGAGAGATGCAAATCAAAACAACTCTGAGTTATCACCTCACATCTAGCAGATTGGCTAACATGACAGCAAAGGAAAGTAATGAATGCTGGAGGGGATGTGGCAAAGTTAAGACATTAATTCATTGCTGGTGGAGTTGTGAATTGATCCAACCATTCTGGAGGGCAATTTGGAACTATGCCCAAAGGGTGATAAAGGACTGTCTGCCCTTTGATCAAGCCATAGCACTGCTGGGCTTGTACCCCAAAGAGATCATAAGGAAAAGACATGTACAAGAATATTCATAGCTGCGCTCTTTGTGGTGGCCAAAAATTGGAAAATGAGGGGATGCCCATCAATTGGGGAACGGCTGAACAAATTGTGGTCTATGTTGGTGATGGAATACTATTGTGCTCAAAGGAATAATAAGGTGGAGGAATTCCATGGAGATTGGAACAACCTACAGGAAGTGATGCAGAGTGAGGGGAGCAGAACCAGGAGAACATTGTACACAGAGACTGATACATTGTGGTACAATCGAATGTAATGGTCTTCTCCATTAATGACAATGCACTGATCCTGAACAACCAGGAAGGATCTAAGAGAAAAACCACTATCCACATTCAGAGGAAACACTGCGGGAGTAAAAACACTGAAGAAAAACAACTGCTTGAATACATGGATCAAAGGGATATGGTTGGGGATGGAGACTCTAAATGAACATCCTAGTGCAAACATCAACATGGAAATGGGTTCTGATCAAGGACACAAGTAATACCCAATGAAATTGCAGGTTGGCTGGGGGAAGGGTGGGTGGAAGGGAGGGAGGGAAATAAAGTGAGTATTGTAACCAAGGAATAATGTTCTAAATTGACTAAATAACCTTATTCAAATGGGAGAGAAAAAAAAAAAGAATTACCCAGGATCACATGGCTGGTGTCTGACACCAGTTTTGAACTCAGGAAGATATGTTGTTGATTCCAGGCCTAGCACTCTATCCATTGGGCCACCTAGCTGCCCTAAACTCATTATATTACCCTTTGTGCCCTCCTTTCTTCCCAATTTCCTAATGGTTGTTGAAAGCACAACCATCTTTTCAGTCACGCAGGCTTGCAACCTCAGCATCATCCTCACTTTCCCCACATAGCCAGCCCATTGACAGATACTGTCATTTCCAACTTCTAATATATATCCCTTTCTCTCCATACATACTGCCACAACCCTAGTTCAAGCCCCCCCCCCCACACACCTCTTTGCTGGGACTATTATAAAATCCTTTTAGCCAATCTCCTGACCCAAGTCTTTCTTCTTACCAATGTATTTTCCACTTAGTTGCCAACTTAACTTTTCTAAAGCATAGATCTGGCAGCATCACATACCCTGTTCAATGAGTTCCAGTGGCTCCCCAACACGTCCAAGAGCAAATATATGTAGCCTCCAGTAAATAAACTCCACTTGGCATTTAAAGTTCTTTATAAGCTAGCCTGTTCACGTCTTCTTTCCGCCATATACTCTATATTCTGGCAATTCTGTTATTTGGAGTTCACTGCATCTCCCTTTGTGCCAGCTGTCCCTCACATCTGGAGGGCTCTTCCATCTTGGCTCTGTGTTTAGGTGTTTCACTTCCTTCAGGACTCAGCTTAAGTCCCACCTACTCCAAGAGCCCTTTCCTGCCCCCCCCCCATTACCCCCATCACTATCCAGTGTCTCTTTTCAATGCCTTCCACGTAATTGTTCTGTATCCTACATTGACATAACACGTTGTCCTCCCTATTAGAATGTAAGCTTCTTAAGGGCAGGGGCTGTTTTTTGCCTCTTTGTGTCTCCAAAGTTGAACATAACGCCTTGCTCATTCTTTTTCTTTTTTCTTTTTAAACCTTTGCCTTCTATATTAGAAATGATTCTAAGTATGGGTTCCAAGGTAAAAGAGCAATACGGGCTAGTAAATTGAGGTCAAGTGGCTTGCCCAGGGTCACACAGCTAGAAAGTGCCTAAGGTCAGATTTGAACCAAGCATCTCTTTTCTCCAGATCCAACTCTATCCACTGAGCCACCTAGCTGTCTCTACCTGGCTTATCCTTACTCCTCAGTCATTTCAGTCATGTCTGACTCTCTATGATGCCATTTGGGACTTTCTTGGCAAAGAAGTGGTTTGCCATTTTCTTCTCCAGCTCATCTTACAGATTAGGAAACTGAGGCAAACTAGTTTATGTGATTTGTCTCGGGTCACACAGTTAGTGTCTGAGGCCAGATTTGAACTCAGGAGGATGAGTTCAAGTCTTCCCTCTATCTCTATCCATGTTCCACCTAGCTACCCCACCTGGTTCACCATAAGAATTTAATAAATACTTGTTGAGTTGATTTGACTTGATTGTACCAGATCTCCCCTCTATTCCATCTTCTAACCACCAGTGGTACCTATAGTCTATACCGTTTGACTCATGATACTTTGATTGGTGTCATTATTTATATATTTCCAAAATAGTCAAGAAATAGCTAGATGCAAATAGAGAGACGGATAGTGAGAGAGATAAAGACACAGACATAGAAATAGTGAATAGAAGACCCCCAAAGCCATAAAAATGAAGGGAAGAACTGACATTCCAGCATGTCCACTGCGTCCAAGCATCTATGCTCCCAGACACTGAGTGGACTTCTTGGATTTTCTGCCCAGTTAAACTGAGATTTCATCTGCTCCCAGGCTGTTTCTTGGAGACTTGTGTATTCTATCATCTAATCTGTATCTCTTCCCCAGTGACTGTTCTACTTTCTTGCCTTGATAAAGGCTTGTTAGCTCTGGGGAATTGTCTTCTGTGCAATAAGTCTTTGGTGGGAAGGGAATAGCTGGAGGAGATTCAGCTGTTGCCCTCCAGGGCTGGGGCAGGGCTCCCTCCCCCTCAGCGTGACCAGGGAACATCCTGAGCCCCCAAAAGCATCATACTCCTGGTGTGGCTGCAGATCAAAGCTTGCCACCTTTTTGTTGCCATTTTGTACCTTCATGAGTTTTTCACACATGGGATAGACGTCTTCTTTCTTGGCATGAGGAATACAGAAATCTGTACTGCATGACAGCACTAGTATCAGACAATTTACTGCCTCAGGGAAGGCAGAAGGGAGGCAGAGAATCTGAATCACAAAATGTCAGATAACAATTGTTTAAAATTGTTTCTACATGTAATTGAAAAAAAAAAATAAAAGCCAATCATGCTCCCAGCCTGCAAATGTGTAACAAATAGGCATTCTATTACTTTCTTTCTGTCTTAAATCAATACTAAGTATCAGTTCCAAGACATAAGATTGCGAAAGGCTAGGCAGTGAGAGTTAAGTGATCTGTCCAGGGTCCCAAGGCTAGAAAGCATCCTAGGTCACTTTTGAGCCCAGGACCTCTCTTTTCCAGTCCTGGCTCTCTCCCCACTGAGCCACCTGGCTGCCCCTGATATCATCGTCAATTAATAGCCTTCTTGAAAATAGGAGAGTGGAGCATTCACCCAGGCACAGGGGCCTTCTTACTCTCCACAAAGGTGGAATTCCAAGCACTCCCTGGGAGGTGGATTGAGCCATTCTGGAACCATTTCTAAATCTCTTTGCCACGTGGCTCCTGCTCGACTGGCCCACTTAAAACCCTTTGACATGTAGAGTCCTGTGAGAGGTGCTTTAGGATTCTGATGGGACAGATGAGAAAACTGAGGCTCCGTGTTGTGACAGCATTTGTCCAGGGTCATACAATGATTAAAGATGGATTGGAGGCTGCCTGTGAATGCTGACGTTCTCCATACCATACAATCCACCTGTTCATTGAATAATTGAATGATAGCATGCCAAGGACTTGCTCTACACAAGGAAGATTAAAAAATAACTGCTCTAGTCCCTTTTCTTCATAGTTTGTAATCACACAGCTAGCTTTCTTTTTGGGCAGATAGATGGCACAGTAGATAAAGTGCCAGGCATGGAGTTAGGAAAACTTGAACCTTAGACATTTACTAACTCTGTGACTCTGGATAAGTCACTTGACCTCTGTTTGCCTCAGTTTCCGCATCTATAAAATGGGGATCATAACAGCACCCACCTTCAAGGTTGTTATTAGGGTCAAATAAGATAATAATTCTAAAGTGTTTATCATAATACCTGGTATATAATAGGTGCTACATAAATGTTAACTATTATTATTGTTACATAGGTTACTGGGTAAGAAATATATATATATTTTTAAAGCAGTGATGGGAACGGGGTAGCTAGGTGGCTCAATAGATTGAGCCTAGAGATGGGAGGTCCTGGGTTAAAATCTGACCTTGAACACTTCCTAGCTGTATGACCCTGGACAAGTCACTTAACCCCCATTGCCTACCACTTACCAATACACAGTACTGATTCTAAGACAGAAGGTAAGGGTTAAAAAAATAATAATAAAGCTAGGTAACATAGTGGATTGAGTGTCAAGCCTGGAATGGAAGGATC
The DNA here is from genome assembly GCF_027887165.1 of Monodelphis domestica. NCBI lineage: Eukaryota > Metazoa > Chordata > Mammalia > Didelphimorphia > Didelphidae > Monodelphis > Monodelphis domestica. The sequence goes on along the minus strand of NC_077233.1, from coordinate 277,434,337 downwards.
TGGGTTCAAATCTTACCTCAGATACTTCCTAGCTGTGGGACCCTAGGCAAGTCACTTAACCTCAATTGCCTAACCTTTACCACTCTTCTGTCTTAGAACTGATATTAAAACAGAAGAAGGTTTAAAAAAAAAGAGTGAGAAAGCTGAGAAGATTCATATGAATTGACGCATTATGAAGTAAGCAGAAAAAGAACAATTTTTACAAATTTACAATTTTTACAAATTTACAAATTTACAATTTTTACAAAATTACAAACCACGTTATAAGAGGCAGTTAGGTGGTGTAGTGGAGAGAGCCCTAGACTCAGCAAGACTCATCTTCTTGAGTTCAAATGGAGCCTCAGGCACTTACTACTGTGTGACCCTGGGCAAGTTACTTCACTCTATTTGCCTCAGTTTCCTCATCTGTAAAATGAGCCAGAGAAAGAAATGGCAAATCACTCCATATCTCTGCCCCAAAATGGGATCATGAAGAGTTGGACATGATTAGAACTATTGAACAACAAAGATAAACAGCTTTGAAAGACTTAAGACACAAAGACCAAACAGGATTCCAAAGGATAAAGGACAATGCATGCCTCCCATCTCCTGACAGAGAAGTGATAGGCACAGGGTACCAACTGAGACATTTTTTGGACATGGCCAATGTGGGAATTTTTTTACAAAGGTTCTGTTTTTCTTTTTGAGTGAATGGGAGATGGAGGATCAGTGTTAAAGGGAGAGAAGACATATTTTCATTCACTTAAAAAGTTTTGAAAAAATCTAATTTTTAAAATCACAAAAGTGAAAAAGAAAAGCTTGGACTGGAGCGTTGGCTTAGTTCTGTGACTTTTGTACAAACTAGGTTTGGAACTTTCACGGAATTCTCCGTTCTGACTTGAAAGATACTCTCATCGCAATGTTCCACATCCTCTGGGTACTATAAAATTGTCCAGATTTCTTTAAAAGCCTCTTTGTTTTCCAGTAAACTCTCAAAGGACTCCACCCTACCAGAGTTTCTGTAAGGCCTTTTAATTCTGTTCTTGCTTCATCCTGCAGACAGAATCTACACTATAAGGAGTCTATTCTACCTTATAAAGCTCCTTTTACTTTTCTAAAGCTCTTTTCAAGAAGGTCCTACTATACAATGTCAGAGAGAAACAATTTTAAGCCATGGCATTCACAGCTTGTTGAAATTATGAACCTTTTATTTAGGGATAATTTGTTTAAGTGGGGAAAAGACTGGGTTTGAGACCAAGGAGACCTAGGCTCTAATCCTAATTTTGCCACTAATCATGAGCAGGGCAGTGGTGGCACAGTGGATTAAGAATCTGGACTGGAAGACCTGGTCAAATCTGGCCTCAGATACTTCCTAGATGTGTGACCCTGGGCAAGTCATTTAACTCCAATTGCCTAGCCTTTACCACTCTTCTGCCTTGGAACTAATAATTAGTATCCATTCTAATGAGATAAGGGTTTGTTAAAATAAAGGGGGTGGGAGAGGGAATCATGGAGCTGGAGAACTTGAGTTCAAATCTGACCTCAAACACTTCCTAACTATGAGACCCTGGGCAAGTCATTTAACTCCATTTTCCCAGCCTTTACCACTTCTCTGCCTTGGAACCAATACTCAGTAGTGACTCTAAGATGGAAGGGAAAGGTTTGTTGTTGTTTTTAAATACTAGTACTTTAGGAATTTTCATTTTCATGTCTCTATGTGTGTGTCTGCATGTAGATCTGAGTCTACCTCTCTGGATGTCCATTTATGACTGTGTTCATATATACTTGTATCTGTATGTGCGTGTGTTGAGTGACTTTTGGGAGCTGCTCACGTGGGCATTTCTGTGCCCTCTCTGCCCATTCCAGGGTGGAGCTATCGGAAATACTCCTCTCCCTCCCTCCTCTTCCTCCCAGGGGGCTGAAGGTTCCCTGAAGCATAACCCAGATAAAAAGAACCCAGGGAACAGAGTCCCCAGCAGGGAGGAGGGAAGAGTGGGTCCTCCCTCTCTCTCTTCCCCCACACTCGCCATCTTAGTCCAGGGATGAGTGGGAGGAAAGATGGGACCACCAGCAATGCCCTCTTCTCTAGGGGGAGGGAAGGGCTCCGTTTCCCTGTTTCCATTAAAGGCACCATTTCAGAGTCATTGGAACAGTGTGCTCCCCCCTCGCTCCCAAGCCCAGGAGCCCCAGGGTTTCCTGGTACCCTAGCACTGAACCCAAGCTAGGTCCTTATCTCCCTGCCCTAGGCTGCAGTTGTGCATTCAGGGAGTCACAGTGCTAGCACCTACCACCCGCCAGCCCTCACCTATGACGTCCCAAATACCATCTCGACCCAGAGGCTGGGGGCGGAGTGGCAAGTCTCCCTGGAAACAAGGGTTTGGGGAAACAAGAGGCCCCACAGCCCCATGGTGAGATATTATCAGGCTGGGATGCCAGGTGTGAGTGGGGGCAGAGGCAGAGAATGTCCTTCAAGGAGAGGATGAAGGATGCTAGAGAGGAATGAGTGAAGGGGATGGGGAGGGGGGGTTTGGTAGTGGGCCCAGAACCCCCAACCCCACTCGGGCCACCCCTCTCCCCCTGCCCCCATGATCTCCAAAACTTGGTTTCATTAGCTCAGAGGTTACTTTCCTTTGGAATGTCAGGTTTCAGGGCATCCATTCTGAGAGGGGAACAGAATTGTGGGCAGACATAAAAAGAAATGCCTAGTCTTTAACACTGGATACCTAGAGTCAAGAACATGGTGGGAGGGGCAGCTGGGTGGCTCAGTGGATTGAGAGTCAGACCTAGAGATGGGAGGACCTAGGTTCAAATCTGGCCTCAGATACTTCCTAGCTATGTGACCCTGGGCAAGTCACTGACCCTCACTGCCTAACCCTTACTGCTCTTTTGTCTTGGAACCAATACACAGTATTGGTTGGAAGGTAAAGGCTTAAAAAGAAGAAAGAAAAACTATATGGAGAAGGGGGAGTTGACACCAAAGCATCCACCCCAACTGAATAGAAATAGGTAACAGTAACTAGGTAAAGACACAAGGTAGGAGATAACAGCAAAGAACAAAAATTAGGGTGAGTTCTCCTGGTTCTGCTTACTTCATTCTATTTCAGTTCATGTAAGTCTTTCCAGGGAGTCCCTTTTGCTCATCATTTCTTGCAGCATAATTTATTCACTATAATCATATACTATAACTTTCTCAGCCATTCCCCAATTGATAAGTATCCCTCTCATCTATAACCCCTAAGGATTCTTCCAGCTCAAAAAGCTAAGATTCTATGATCCTCTGCTCAAAAAATCCTAGTCATTTGCGGTCCTAAATCTATGCTCTTGAGTTCTTCTGCTCAAGAAACTACTGTGGCTCCCTATTGCTTCTAGGATAAAATACAAACTCTTCTATTTGGTATTAAATTCTGGGTCCAAATTGCATATTACTCGCCCTTCATGTACCCTCTCTTCCAGACAAATTAATCTGCTATTTCCCCACACGCACCTTTCCATCTCTTCCCACCTCCCACAGCACAGGCTGTCCCTCGTGTCTGGAATGTGCTCCTTTCTCACCTCCACCTTTTAGCTTGTCAATGTTCTCCGGTATCTAGCCCTATGCAGGGTTCGTGTTTACAACCCCCTCTCCCCTGTCCCCAACAATTTCCTGAGAATTAGTGGCTTCAGCTTTTCTGTTCTACATGACAGCACCTCATTTCCCTGAGGTCTCAGCCCAGTGCCCAGAGCTCCATCTGCTCTGGGGAGGAGGGATTGTAGCTGGAACGAGGCTGAAGGACCCACCATGCACCCTGGTTTCTTTACTTCCTGAAGCTGTCCCATAGAGTGTCAGTTGGATGAGTATGGCGACTACCACCCAAGGGTTACACTTTAGTGTTACCGAAGGCCCATGATCTTGAATGAGATGATAAAGAGAAAGCCTGCAGTAGTGCCAGCTAGACTGGCATGCCGAGAATTGTCCTCTGCCCTTGAAATCCTGGCTGTATAGCCCTATCCCCACACCTGTCCCCCTGCTCCCAGATTGTCACTTTAGATAGCACTGGCTACCCCTGGTCACAATTCAGAGCTCTTGTCTACCAAGTCTCAGCCAGGGTTAAACTACTCACTTAACTTGAACAAGCAGGATTTAAAACTCAGGTTCTCTGAATTCAACCCCAATATATGTCAGTGTCCCCTTTTCTCCTCAGCCAAGTGGGAGAGGTTGTTGAGTGTGGGGGAGCATGACCACCACCCTTTCTTCAGGGGACCTTCCTCTCTCTTGAAGAAAGTGAGCCCAAGTTCCTCTGCTTAGTGCCCAAGTAGACAAGACTGGCAAGGGAGGCCTTCGCTGTAACTTTTAGCCCCACTAAGGAAGGGGAGAAGAAACCCAATTCCACATACTCCCCACCTCTATTTCCTGGCTGAGAAGAATAGGAACAGAAGTAGTGACCACTGAGGGAGGATGGGTATAACACCAAAAGGCCTAAAGATGGCAGAAGCTTGAAGAAGTGACTAAAAGAAGTTGACTCTCCAAGACGAGGTTCATGGATCCCATTCCTCTTATCATTCCACAGGAGGTGGAGGAAGGGCATAATGAAAAACCCAGGTTCCCTCACCCCCAACGTCCTCTAGGCTCCCCAGGCAAGAAGAGGGGCCACCCCTAAATAGAGAGTTGCATAGCATTGCCTCTGGAAGTGTCTCTCCTTTCCTTTCTCCTAGCTATCCCTTCCTCTACCTCCCCAACTTAGAGATTTCTCCCCTTCAAACTCAGAACTACCCCCCCCCCAAAGTTTCCTGTAATTTCTGCTGCGTGGTTTTCCTTGGTCCCCATTTCCCAGTTTTGTTTTGTTTTTTGGCCTCCATGTCCCATTTTTTCTCTCACCCCCCTTTGGAGTTTATAGTTCAGCAAGGAAAAGTTAGACATGAACTCAATTATAAAACAAGAGAGAATGTGATAAGTGGTATGAAATAGAGACAAAGAATGCCACAGGAATGCACAGGAAGAGAGACCTCACCATCAAAAAGAATTCATGGCACCATGATGAAAAATGTGTAGGGTTTAAAATCAGAGGTGCTGAGTTTGAATCCCAACTAAGCTATCTCATCTTAAAGAAAAAAAAAAAGATATTATTCTTTCTGACCTATAAGAGATCTTCAAGCTCTAAAAACCTCTGATCTAGGAGATTAGACCTTTCTTAGAAAAGTTTGACTCTATGGGGGAGGTGGGATCAAGGAAAGATGCAGAGTAGGCTGTGAGTACCTTATCCTCCAAACTCCTCAATAAAACTATTAGAAATAACTCCCCTAGTTGTGAATTCATTTCACCGTTCTGGAGGACAATTTGGAATTATGCCCAAAAGGCGATAAAAGAATGCCTACCTTTTGACCCACAGAGAGATTTTTTTAAATGGGAAAGGGTGTGTTTGTACAAAGACATTTACAGCTGTGCTTTTTGTGCTGGCAAAGAATTGGAAACTAAAGAGAGGGATGTCCCTCAATTGGGGAATGGCTGAACAAAGCGTGGTATAGATGGTGATGGAATACTGTGGTGCTATAAGGAATGATGAACAGGATGATTTCAGAAAGAGCTATGTGAACGGATGCAGAAGGAAATGGGCAGAACCAGGAGAATGTTATACACAGTAACTAAAATATTGTGGAATGATCAATTGTGATAGACTTTGCTACTAACAGCAATACAATGACCCAGGACAATTCTGAAGGACCTATGAAAAAGAATGCTATCCACTGCCAGAGAAAGAACCGGGGGAGTAGAAATGCAGAAGAAAAACATAGGATTCATCACTTGACTTGGGACTTTGGTTTTATAAGATCATTCTCTTACAAAAATGAATAATAGAGAAATGTGTTTTGCTTGATGATACATGTTTAACTCAGACTAAATTGCTTGTCAACTCTGGGAGGGGGAATGAAAGAAGGGAGGGAGACAATTTGAATCATATAACTTTGGAAAACTTATGTGGAAGTTTGTTATTAAAATGAAATAAGGAAATTTAAAAAAAAAAAGAAAGAACACCACAGAATTCATGTTAAAAACAGCAAAAATGGAACACTCAGCAATAAAGCTGAGCTTCCAAGGACAACCTGGGAGAGGGATCTCTGACCTCCTTGGCCTCAGAATCTCCTAAAGGTGCAAGCACCCTGGAACAGATACCAAGCTCCGAGTCCTGTTTGACCTAGAAGTCTATATCCCAATGGCAGATACCAGTGAGCCCTGGAAGCAGCTTCAGTTCCAGAGGTCCCCATTCACCCATCACTGGGAGTTGATCACTGAATGGAAAAGGACTTCAGGGGCCCAGGCATGCTGACCAGACATCAGCTCTGTCACAAGCTGTGGCATCAGGAGAGGAAGAATGAAGAGAGAGTATAGACAAGTGAGTAAAATTGCTGAGGGTCACCTCAGCAGGAGAGTGGTGTCCTTGGCTGCTGTCCCAGCAAGGTGTCCAATTGCTGCAGCAGAACTATAATAGGGAAGTCTAGTTGGATCACCCGAGGTCAATCATAGATTGTGCTGTGGGGAGCAGGAACTACTCTTGGCCCTGGATTATAGAAATTAGAAGGACTAAGTAAGGCCCAGAAAATAACAAACACAAAAAAATCCTGAAACCTGAAGCATCACTCCCCATACCCTGGGAACAAAGCCCAATTCAAACATAAAACTAATAATTAAGTCTCTTTGTTTGGCCAATAAAAATTAGTAAAACAAAGAGAAAGAACCCAACAATAATAGCTATTATATAGACAGAGAGAGCCTGGTTTCAAATTTGGCAGACAGTTAAAACACCTACTTCTAGAATAGCAAAGAAAACACCAAATGGTCACAAGCCCCAAAAGAGTTTTTAAAAGAGCTTTTAAAAAAAGGATTTCAAAAACCAAATGAGAGAGGTAGAGGAAAAACCAGAAAATAAGAGCAATGCAAGAAATTCAAGAAAATTACAAAAGAAAGATTACCCAATTGGGAAAATAGATGAAAAAAATTCATAGAAAATCATTCATTAAAAATTAGAATTGGGGGGGGGGGAAGCTGGGTGGCTCAGTGGATTGAGAGCTACACCTAGAGACAGGAGGTCCTAGGTTCATATCTGGCCTCAGACACTTCCCAGTTGTGTGGCCCTGGGCAAGTCACTTGACTCCCATTGCCTAGCCCTTACCATTCTTCTGCCTTGGAGCCATTGGCTCCAAGATGGAAGGTAAGGGTTTAAAAAAAAATTTTTTTAAATTAGAATTGCACAAGGGCAAGTTAATGACTTCCTAAAGCAACAAGAAATAACAAAACAAAATAAAAAGAATGAAATAACAGAATAGAATATGAAACATCTTGGTATAAAACAATTGACCTAGAAAATAAATCAAGGAGAGACCTATAAGAATTGTTGGGCTACCGGAAAGTTATGATCAAGGAGAGTTTAGGCACCATACTCCAAGAAATCATTTGTTCAGAAGTTCTAATTAAAAATTTTTTTAATTAAAAAAAAAGTTCTAGAACTAGAATCCACCTATCACCACCACCATCACCTCAAAGAGACCCTCAGTTGAAAATGCACCAAATGTTATAGTATCCAAATTTTTAAAGGAAACACTAAATGCGTAAGAAGTAGATAACAAAACAATAATAGTGGGATATTTTAATCTTCCCCTCTCAACACAAGATAAATCTAACCAAAAAATAAATAAGAAAGAAGTTGAGATGAATAGAATCTTAGGTTAAATAAATTAGATATCTGGAGAGAATAGAATAGGAATAGAAAGGAGTATACCTTCTTCTCAGTGGTACATGATACCTTTACAGAAATTGACCATATATAAAGGCAAAAAAATATATAGTTAAAGGTAGAAAAACAGAAATATCAAATGCATCTTTTCCCAATCATCATGCAATTTAAAAAAAAATATATATATATATATATACACATAATATAGAACCCTGTATGTTCCAAAAATATTTATAACAACTCTCTTTGTGGTGGCAAAAAACTAGAAATCAGGAAAATGCCTCTCAGTTAGGGAATGGCTAAACAAATTATGATATATTGATTGTGTTGGAATACTACTGATCTATAAGAAACAATGAGCAGATTAATTTTTTTAAAACTTGGAAAGAACTACATGAGATAATGACAAGTGAAACAAGTAGAACCAAGAGAACATTATATCCAGCTACAGATTTAATATTTGAAGAATAACTTTTGATTATTCACCTCCAGAAAATGAACTGAAAAATGGAAACATGAAAGATAATCTATATATACATATCTGTTTTCTGGATGATGTCTTCAATGTTGTGGGGAGGGAAAGGAGGGACTGAGACACCTGGAGATAAATTCTATTAATGAAATACAAATAAAACCCCATGACCTATAATCCTATACGTGGAGGTACAATTTGAGCACAGTTTAGAAGAGTTTATGCAGAGGTTGGTGCCCTGGACCCTTTCTATATAGTGTGCAAACCCATGAATCTCCTCCTCCCCTTCCCCCTCCCCCCAAAAATACGTGACACATTCTCAAAATTTGGCTTCCATTGGACTCTAGAGGAATGTGAGTTAATCTATTCTATCCTACAGAACACAAATCAATGGAGAGGATTGGAATAAAGGTAGAAAGAAGGGAAGAGAGGAGAGAGAGGCTAATGAGCAATGATAGAAGGAGAGAGAGAAAAATGAAAGGTATATAAGAGAAATATAGAGGAGAGAAAGGAAAGGAGAGAGAAGAAAAGAGGGAGAAAAAGAGAGTAGAAAGAGAGGGATGATGGCAGGAAAGAGTGAAAGGAGAAAAAAAGAAGGAATAGAAAAGAAAGGAGAGAAAAAATATAGGTAGGAGGGGAACTGGAGAGGAAAATCTGGTTTGGGTAGATTGAAGAAAGCAAAGGGAGGAGATGAAGAGAGGCAGAAGGGTGGTACCAATCCTTCCCAAACCACTACAAAGTCTCTTTGTTCCTGGCCCCTCCTTTGCCCTCCCCTTTCCCCAAATAGATCCTACAGCAAAGTTACATTCATTGTGGCCCCTGGGCATCAGAGAAATAGAACTGAGACAGACTGAAGTGTGTCCCTTCCCAACAGATCAGACAGCATTCACAACACCCTACCCCAACTTCCCTACCTACTTAGATACTGCTGGAGCCTCTCATCCCGCAAGGAGTGGCCACACCTGCTAAGATCCCTAGAAACAGAATCATTCAATCACTAGCATTCTAGGATTCCATGAGGGCTTTATGGGTGAGGGGGTGATAGAGATGGGTCTCAAAGACTTGTCAGGAGGGTCAACTGGATGACTCAGTGGACGGAGCCCAAAACCTCGAGTTGGAAGATCTTGAGTTCAAATATGACCTGACAGTTCTAGCTCTATAACCTTGAACAAGTCACTTAACCCCAATTACCTAACCTTTAGCATTCTTCTGCCTTGGTACCAATGCTTACTATTGGTTCTAAGTCAAATGGTAAGGGATTAAAAAAAATTTAGATAGAGCAGGGGAAGAGTAGGTATCTGAGAAGGGGCCAGAAGTAGAAGTCAAAATCAGTTTGGAGGGGAATGAGAATGGTTGGCCTGAGCTTCTCCTCAAAATAAAGACGATGGAAGGTGACTGGAGCAGAGATGTTCCAGAATGAGTAGGTCCCAGGTGCTGAGGAAAAGCCAAGTCCAGAAAGTCAGAATCATAAACAAGAGGAGAAAACATAGTCCCTGGTTTTAAGGAGCTTATCAACTTCTCCCCAGCAGGATTCTCCAACTCTGGGTGTAAAAGCAACTTTCTCTTTTTACCCATCAGCCTTCCCTGGGGATTTTCTTAAACTACCCATCATCACTCACCAACTACTATGGCCTTAGGAACTAAAAACTTACTTAAGATAGTAGTTTCCAACCTTTATTATGTAACAACTTCAGCATTTCAAGTAAAAAAAAATTTTTTTCTGCAGTTTTTTGGTTGTCAATGTCTTCCTTCTCACATTACATCCTTACATTTTGGAGGTAAAGTTGTTAGTGTAGCTCCACCCTCTCTCTTTTCCCCTGATCACAGCTAAATAAGCTGACTTTGAGGCCAGGCAGGAGAACTTATTCACATAGTCTTATCAGTAAATGTCATAAAATTAATACTTGGAATTATTAATACTGATTTAAATCTTCTAATTCTTTGCAGATGATATGATGTTATTCTTAAAGAACCCCAGAAAATCAACCAAAAGACTAGTGGAAATAATTAACAACTTCAGCAAAATAGCAGGTTGTACAAGATAAACCCACATAAATCATCAGCATTTCTATATATTTCCAACAAAACTAAGCAGCAGGAGTTAGAAAGAGAAACTCCATTTAAAATTACTCTAGACAATATAAAATATTTAGTAATCTATCTGCCAAGACAAACCTAGGAATTATGTGAACACAACTACAAAACACTTTTCACATAATTAAAACTATGTCTAAACAATTGGAAAAACATTAATTGCTCCTGGTTAGAACAAGCTAAGATAATAAAAATGACAGTCCTACCGAAATTAATCCACTTATTTGGTGCCATATCTATAAAACTACCAGTTTTTATAGAACTAGAAAAAAATTATAACAAAGTTCATCTGGAAGAACAAAAGATCAAGAATATAAAGGGAAATAATGAAAAAAAATGTGAAGGAGGGGGGCCTAGCAGTACCAGATCTTAAACTGTACTATAAAGCAGTGGTCATCAAAACAATATGGTACTGGTTAAGAGACAGAAGGGTGGATCATTGCAATAGACTAGGTGTAAATGACCTCAGTAAGCTGGTGTTCAATAAACCCAAAGACCCCAGCTTTTAGGACAAGAACTCACTATTTGACAAAAACTGCTGGGAAAATTGGAAAACAGTAAGGGGAAAATTAGGTTTAGATCAACATCTTACATCCTATACCAAGATAAATTCGAAATGATTAAATGTCTAAATATAAAGAGTGAAATCATAAATAAATTAGGTGAACATTAAATAGTATACTTGTCAGATCTGTGGGAAAGGAAGGAATTTAAGACCAAGCAAGAAATAGGGAACATTGCAAAATATAAAATGAATGACTTCAATTATATCAAATTAAAAAGATTTTGAACAAAACCAATACAACCAAAATTAGAAGGAAAGCAACAAACTGGGAGAATATTTTTATAACAAAACTATCTGACAAAGGATTAATTCCCCAAATATATAAGGAACTAAGTCAAATTTACAAAAAATCAAGCCATTTCCCAATCAACAAATGGTCAAGGAACATGAATAGGCAATTTTCACATGAGGAAATAAAAACTATCAATAAGCACATGAAAAGGTGTTCTAAATCTCTCCAGATTATAGAAATGCAAATTAAAACAACTCCAAGGTACCACCTCACACCTAGCAAACTGGCCAATATGATAGCAAGGGAAAGTGATAAATGTTGGAGGGTATATGACAAAATTAGGACACTAATACACTGCTGGTGGAGTTGTGAATTGATACAACCATTCTGGAGGGCAATTTGGAATGATGCCCAAAAGACTTTGAAAGAATCCCTATCCTTTGACCCAGCCATAGCACTGCTGGGTTTGTACCCCCAAAGAGATAATAAGGAAAAAGACTTGTTCAAAAATATTTATAGCCACACTTCTTGTGGTGGCAAAAAATTAGAAAATGAGGTCCCTCAATTGGGGAATGGCTGAACAAGTTGTGGTATCTGTAGGTGATGGAATACTATTGTGCTGAAGGGAATAAAGAACTGGAGGAATTCCATGTGAACTGGAACAACCTCCAGGAAGTGATGCAGAGTGAAAGGAGCAGAACCAGGAAAACATTGTACACAGAGACTGATACATTGTGGTACAATCGAAGGCGAGGGACTTCTCCATTACTGGCAATGCAATGTCCCTGAAAAATCTGCAGGGATCTAAAAAATACTATCCACAAGCAGAGGATAAACCGTGGGAGTAAAAACACTGATGAAAAGCAACTGCTTGACTACAGGGGTTGAGGGGATATGACTGAGGAGAGACTCTAAATAAACACTCTAATGCAAATACCAACAACGGGGAAATGGGTTCGAGTCAAGAACACATGTGATAACCAGTGGAATCATGCGTCAGCTATGGGAGAGGGAAAGGTGGTGGGAGGAGGGGCGAGGAGGAAAAGAAAATGATCTTTGTTTCCAGTGAATAATGTTTGGAAATGACCAAATAAAATAATGTTTAAAATTTAAAAAAAAGAAAGAAAGAAAATGAGGTCCCTCAATTGGGGAATGGCTGAACAAGTTGTGGTATCTGTAGGTGATGGAATACTATTGTGCTGAAGGGAATAAAGAACTGGAGGAATTCCATGTGAACTGGAATGACCTCCAGGAATTGATGCAGAGTGAAAGGAGCAGAACCAGGAGAACATTGTATACAGAGACTGATACACTGTGGTATAATCAAATGTAATGGACTTCTCTACTAGCAGCAATGCAATGACCCAGGACAATTCTGAGGGACTTATGAGAAAGAATGCTATTCACATCCAGGGAAAGAACTGTGGAAACAGAAATGTATCAGAAAAGTATGTGATTGATCACATAGTGCAACAGGGATATGATTGGGGTTTTGATGTTAAAGGATTGCACTACTGCAGATATGGATAACATAGAAATAGGTTTTGAACAATGATATGTGTATAACCCAGTGGAACTGCTTGTCAGATTCAGAAGTGGGGAGGAAAGAGTGGGGGATGGGGTGGATGGAGATCGTGAATCATGTGACCATGGGAAAAAATAAAAATAAATAAAAAACTAGTTATTGGGGTTACTTTTAAGGTTGATCTAAGTGCCAATGTCAAGTATTTTTAAGAACTGATAATATTTCAAATCAAACCAAAATTACTGAATATATGCTGGGACTGACAGTAGAATTTAGCACAATAAGAAATTGTGAGTGTAGCAGTCCACTCCTAGCTATGGGCAAGGGAAACAGTGTGTACAGATTGCCTTAGAAGAGAGCATGCTCAGTCTTGAGCATACTCAGTATTGCACGTGGCTGGGAAAGCCTCTGACCCTTGACCCCAGCTTCCCCCAGGTTAGGTGGGAACACAGGTTTCTTTGTGCTCACCTGGTTGAGAGAAACCACACCTATACCTTGTCATTAACCAATGATAATCATCCCTGTGTACTGTGTATATTTGCATATAAATAGGGCCCAGCCAGCTCCACCTTTCTCTCTTCTGCTCTTCCTCCCTTCCAGCTCGCACTGATGCCTGTCCTCACTGGGGCCTGGCCTTGGGCCAAGCTCCATCTTTAATCTTTGTCTATCATCTCTCCGACCTGTGTGGTATTGAATCTGGATCTCTGGACTGGTAAAAGCCTTCGGAAGGGTCCTTTGATCAGAGCTTGGCTGTGGCTCATTGATAATCAATAAAGACTCATTCCTGCCACCTCATATCTCTAATTCGACTCCATCATCCCCCTCGTGGTATCTAAAACTTCTATCCTTTATCTTCCTACCTTAAAGCTTCTCTCTCCCCTCTGAGGAAGCTTTAGTGAGTAAATATACAGAGACAATCACTTCCTATTTGGAGAAATTGATTATAGACTTCTCTTGTTTTCTCTTCTAACAATGGAACTGTCCCACTGTTCTGAGAACCTGTTTATGCATAGGATACTTCTACAAAAGAGGACAATGAGGCTTACATCAGAGCCAACCAAATTTGAAAGACTGAGAGACTTTGGGAGTTGGGGTAGTCTTTGTTTGTTAAGATTTTTGCCAAAGGTAGAGTACCTGCCTTTCTGGCCAAACTGTCAATGTACCGCTGCACCTGGGGAATGCCCCAAGAATGTCATTTGTCTATACACATTTTCTATTCTTAGTAACAGGATCAAACTTTCTTAGGCACACACATTTTGTCCTTTTGTGTGGTCAATGGCATTTGGTCTTGCCCACAAGGGAGATGTGTCTACTTAGTTTTTGGAAGCCCCAAGTTTTCCCATTTCCCTTGTGAACTTACCTTAAGGGAAGTCCCAAAGTGACTTTGTCTTAGACTGAATAAGGGGTCTCCCAGCACCCATTAAATGTAATAGGATCATAGTAGAAATGCTCAAATGCTCAATCACCCTTTTAGTCCTAGAAGTTTCCCCCATTGTATCAGAGATCCCTTCCCAAGAAGACCAACACCTGTGCTGGAACCATCTTTTTTGTATCCATTGTAGTAGACCACCCCCTGATACCCCAGCCTCTGCCTATAGCCTCTTTCCCAAGCCTGTTTACAACCTGTCAGTGTATGTTTCATGTCATGATTTCCCCAAAAGGTATGTAGAATTCTCAAGTTCTATTGTTATTTAGAGAATTTAGAGAATTATCTCCAGCGGTGATCCTCTCAGAGATACTGTTCTCAGAGTCCTAGAGCCAATATGTGGTTTTTATGTGCCTGACTCTGTGTGGCAGCCATATATTGAACACTATCTCTTTCATGATTAAAGACTGAGTTTCACTGACTACTTTAGTGGTTCTGTGTTTTTCCAAGTTGACAGTATATAAATTGTTCTTATTCAAATCTGGCCTCAGAGAATTTCTACTGTGTGACCCTGGGCAAAATTACTTACCCCCAATTGCTTGGCTCTTGCCACTCTTCTATGCTTTGTTAAATTTTTATGGTTTGGACTTAATATTTAATTGGTGGTCGCCAAGGATTTAATTTCTAAATCCCAAAATGAATTACTAAAGTAAAATGTAATTTATGGTAGTAAGGAAGAGAGAGAGAGAGAGAGAGAGAGAGAGAGAGAGAGAGAGAGAGAGAGAGAGAGAGAGGGAGAGAGAGAGAGAGAGAGAGAGAAAGCTCTGGCTTCCTCTGCTCAGGTAGAAATTCTCATGCCCTAGCCAAGGAAAAGGAGTCTCAAGATGATGAGCTTTTCTCAGAGGTTCACACCTCCAGAAAGGGAAGGAAACTCAGTCAGTCTAAAAGGAAAGCAGTCTGAAGTCTGCTTCAAGAGCTCCTCCAGGGGTCCAGTTCCACAGCCAAGTGTCTTTACTCCAAATCTGAGTGACTGATTCCAGTCTCTCCTCTGAGTGACTCTTCTTCACTCCAAGCCCAAGTGACTGATCTTGATTCCAGTCCAACTTCGAGTGACTGAATCTTTAATTCATTGATTTTTTTGTGTGCTTCTCTTTCCTCTATTTAAAGACCTTTTTCTCTTTTGTCACCTCCCCATAATTTTTACATCCACCAATCACAGCAGACACTCTTCTCCAGGACTGCCCACTCAATGTATGAAATGGGTGCCACCCCTGTTGTAGTTAACACCTTTTTGTGGTTAGTTAACACATTTTTATGGTTAGTTAACACCTTTTTGTCGTTAAAATGGGTAGATCTACTTTAAATACTAAATTAACACATTGGGAATTAAAATCTAAAAATAGACAGGGGATTACAATTTAATCTTCACAATAAAGGAAGAGCTAAGTACCTTCATTGTTATAATCAAGGGATAGCCAAATCCAATCTTCACACTTAGTAGAATTCCTAATGGGCTAAAAAAAAGTTGTTCTTCTAGTTCTACTCATTAACCCTGTATCAGTTCATACAAGTCTTCCCAGTTTTCTCTGAAACAGTCCTTATTGTCCTTTCTTACAACACAGTGATTAATATATATTTGAATGCCACAATTCACTAAGCCATTCTTCAATTGATGGGCACCCTCTTGCTCTTTTTCTGGTTCTGTGCTATAACAAAAGAGAATTGCTATAAATATTTTTGCCCATGTAAGTCCTTTCCTTCTTCCTTTGATCTCTTTGGGATAAAAGTTTAGTAGTGATATCCCTAGATAAAAGATGTGTATAATTTAGTGACTTTGGGGTAAAGCTCTGTTCTCTGGAATGGTTGTACCAATTCACAGCTCTCTTAATGGTTCATTAAGTATATCTGTCTTCCCATAGCCTCTCCAGAAATAGCCATTTTCCTTTCTGTCATCTTTATCAGTCTGATGAGTGTACAGTGGAACCTAAGATAATAGTTGGCAAATATTCATAGGTAGACAGAGCAAGTCATCAGGAGAGGTTGATGGGTTCTTGATCCTACTGCAAAAAGACAAGATTGTTCCAATCCCCGGAGCCTCAACACATAGGCATAGGGTCTATTGACAAGAAGGCTGATTGTTTTTTTTTTTTTTGCCTCCAAAAGATCTCTCCCCTTCCTTCCATTTAATTCTATCACATGAGTTTAGGACCACATTTTTTTTTCTTTTGGAAAATTTTATTTAGTCAATTTAGAACATTATTCCTTGGTTACAAGAATCATATTTCTTGGGGGCATCTGGGTAGCTCAGTGAATTGAGAACCAGGCCTAGAGACGGGAGGTCCTAGGTTCAAATCTGGCCTCAGCCACTTCCTAGCTGTGTGACCCTGGGCAAGTCACTTGACCCCCATTGCCTAGCCCTTACCACTCTCTTCTGCCTTGGAGCCAATACACAGTATTGACTCCAAGATGGAAGGTAAGGGTTATTAAAAAAGAAAAAAAAAGAATCATATTTCTTTCCCTCCCTCCCTTCCCCCCACCCCTTCCCATAGCTGATACACAATTACTAGGACCCCATTTTTATTTGCATTTTTCTAATGATTAGTGATTTGAAACATTTTTTATATTGCTCTTGATAGCTTAGATTTCTTCCTTTAAGAACTGCCTGTTTATATCCTTTGGCCATTAGAGAATGGCTATTATATATTTTATTTTTGTTTTTTAAACTCTTACCTCCTGTCTTGGAATCAATACTGGGTATAAGTTCCAAGGCAGAAGAGTGGTAAAAGCTAGGCAATGGGGGTCAAGTGACTTGCCCAAAGTCACACAGCTGGGAAGTGTCTGAGGTCAGATTTGAACCAAAGACCTCCAGTTTCTAGGCCTGACTCTCCATCCACTGAACATCCAGCTTCCCTCATTACATATTTTAATCAGTTGCTCATAGATGTTAGATATAAAACTTTTCTCAGAGAAATTTGCTACGAAGATTTTTTTCCCATTTAATTTTCCCTTCTAATTTTAACTTTATTGATTTTGTTTCTGCAAAAACTGTCATTTCATGTAATCAGAACTGCTCATTTTATTCTCGATGAGCCTCTGAGTATCTGTTTGTTCAAGAAAAGTTTATCCACAGTTGTGAAAGGAGTCTCCTTCCTTATTTCTCGAATTTGTTTATTGTGTGACCTTTTTATATCTAGGACCTATATAAATTTGGAGCTTATCTAAGTATATGGCACAAGATGTGGGTCTATTACCTAATTTCTTCCAGACTTCTTACCAAGCAGTTTTTGTCAAATAATAAACTTTTACTACGGTAGTTAGAGTCTTTGTGTTTATTGAACGCTCCTGCTACTATATTATTGTCTTTTATATATTTTGTACCTATTCTTTTCCACTGATCAATTTTTCCATTTTTTAACTAAAGAGAATACCAAATATTCTTTATAGTTGCTGATTTGTAGTATAGTTTGAAGTCTGGTATTATTCCTTCCTTTTTTTCTCTCTCTCTCTCCATTATATCCCTTGAGGTTCTTGACCTTTTGTTTTAGCAAATGAATTTTATCATTATTTTTTGTAGCTCTGTAAAGTAATTCTTTAGTAGTTCAAATGGCATAACAATAAGTACATTAATTTATGTAGTACTGATAAAATTGTCATTTTTATTATAATGACTGACCCAAACATGAGCAATCAATCTCTTTCTCATTATCAAGTCTGTCTTTTTTTTGGCAAAGAGGGTTTTGTAGTTTTATTCCTAAAACTCTACATAAGCCTCATTGAGTAAACTCCCAAATACATTATATCTAGCACTTCCAAAAATATAACAACAGATACTAGTGGTGATAAAGGGCATCCTTGCTTTACCCCAAATCTTACTGGAAAGGTTTCTAGTTTTTCTTGATTACACCTAATGTTGTCTTTTGGTTTTAGATCAATCTCAACTACCATATTAAAATCAATTTATTCCTAATCTTTGGATTTGGATTTGGATTTGGAGGAGTATTTTTTTGTCAAAATGTGTATTGTATTTTGTCAAAAACTTTTTCAATATTTATTGATACACACATTTGATATTTATTGTTTTGTTACTAATATAACATATATTTTTAATTTTCCTAATATTGAGCCAATCTTGCATTCTTGTCATAAATCCAGTCTAGTAATAATGTGCAATTCTTCTTATATGTTTTATCTGTAACCTTTTTGTTAATACTTTACCAGGGGAAGTATAAAAATTAAATCTCTAATAATAATATTATATTTAAGAGATTTATTAATGATCATTAGAAATCAAAGAATAAAGAAGATAAAAAATAAAGACCACATGCCCATGGCTGGTTAGCCATTTTTTAGTCAAACCCACTCACCACCATCAATGCTGATTCTCCATCAGAGAAGAGGTGCCTCCAAAGCCTTTTATCCTCTATCTACAGGAAGTATGTAATGACAGGAAGTGAGTGGGCTCTTGGGATATGTAGTTCTTTTTTTAGGGTAACAGATTTTCAATCATACATTCCCCCCTGAGACCTGCAGAAGACTAGTCTCTCCAGTGGGTCTTTTAAACATACCAACTTTGAAATTGCAGTAGTTTGAGGATAAGAGGAAAAGAGAACAAAACCAATAATTCTTAGGCGCATTGACAAAAAGCCTGTTAGGGGGCAGTCCTCTTTTGGCATAAGAGTATACATTAAAATTAAATGTTCAATCAACCTTCAGTTCAATCAACCACACCTATAGCTCATTCTGGATCTTCTTGATGTAGCTTGTGGTCTGCGGAGGCATCTTCATGGTGCCTTCTAAGAAGAGTTCATTTCTGGATTTGGAGAGGTAGCATGTTCCTTAACCTAAAATTACTCTCAAAAAGAATTTAAAATTTTCAATTTAAAACAATAATAATACATTCCCCCCTGAAGAAGGTGTTGAAAAACACAGGGATCACTTAGGGATGCATGGCTGAGTTATGAAGTAAATCATATTCATAAATCAATTGGCAAGAGAAATAAAAAATAAAAATCCAAGTAAAAAAATAAGTTCTGGATGAAATATAGACTATCAAAGTCTTATCTGTAAAAATTCTAAGTAAAGGAAAAATAAATCCATAACAGGTCCTGAATCAGGACCCAATTAAAATTATTTAAGCAATTATGCATTTACCCAATCAGTAGCTAGGACTATAGAAAGTTTGCCATACCATGAAAGACAGAAAAAGGACTAGATTATACGAGCCAGGTAGGAGCCAAATTTGAGATACTTGTAGAATGTGTGACAAGGAAGACCTGCCTTTAACACATGTTAAACAGCTGCAACCTCAAACCCCAAACAAGTTCAAGTCCTCTTGTCTTGGCTCAAAATTTTCATGAATCCCATTGGGATTGATTGGTCTCTTTGACCTTGTGCTCGATTGGTACTATGCAATTTAGCTTTGTGCTTCTTTGGCACTGTAAAATGGCTCTTTTTGAATTCTCTTGTCCTGGAATGAGACAGAATCATTAAACAGAGTCCCATAATTTTTAAAACAATCAATGGCATCATTTTTATAGTCTAAAGCTTTGGGGGCCTGCATTGACATTATAGCAAATATTATTTTAAACTTATATTACTGCAAAATCAAAAAAGTTAAAGAAAATATCAATACTTGTGACATGCTTAAAATACAAAAAGGAAAGAAAAAATAAAACTGATATAGTATATTGCACATGCAAGCAAAAACAATAATAAAAATATTTTAAAAATCAAAAATATATAACTTACAATCATTGACACTCTGTGTCAGCTAAGGAAAGGTAGAATACAAAGGTTTCTCATAAAAAAATGAGATCCATTTTCTTTTTAAAATTTGGCCATGATCCATTAACATTTTTTTTTATAAAGAAGAGTAGTACAAAAGATTAATTCACATTCAAAAGTTATCAAAATCCCCAAAGTTATAGTAGCCCATTTAATTACAATAGCAAACAAACTCACTATCATATGTCATATAAGTTGCTATATGACAAAAAAAACAACAACCATATGAACTGATGGATATTTGTCACAATTTTTACAGATGTAGCAAATCTTTCAACCTAGACAAATATATTCTTAAACAAAGCAAAACTTATTTGGGTCTAGAACATCACCAAGAAATCTAGATTTTTCTGGTGGAAGTAAATTAAACTGAAGAATTTTGCAGGAGCTCTTTTTGGCTTCTTGCTTCATATAAATACCTTGGTAGGAACATTTCTTTGTTTCTCTACCTTTAATACAACATTCTTTGAAATATAAATATAAAAAAATCATCTATTCAGAAACCACTATTTAATTAAAATTATTTCTGAAGACCCCTTAATATTAAAATTAGATTCTTAATTTATTAAATTCTCTAAAGGTTGTTAGTCAGGTTGAGTCCATCCATCATCTATATGACAATTAACAAATGCAAAATGGAAAAAAAGGCTGTTTATGAGCTTTTACAATATTTTACAATATTTTGTTCAGTAGGCATAAGGAAAAGGTAACAGAATATATCTAATAGTTAAAACAGAGTAGGTTAAAATGATTCAGTGTAACAGAATAGTATCGAATACATTAATATATGAACTTAAAACAACAAAATTAAATCTTGAACAAAACAATCAGCAAAATACAACAAGATACAGAGACTTTCATTTAAAAAAGAATGGAGTCTGAAAAAGCTTGAAATTTTACCCCCAGACTCTTTAAAGTTCCTTTTTGTAAACTTCAGATCCATATTGTCAGCACTGTGGGATTTTCTATAGAGAGGGAGAACATGGGTTTTAGGAATCTCAAACTGGGCAGGCCCAAATTGCAAAGAGTTGCAGGGAGATGAATTTCTCCCCTGAATCTCAGGTAAGATAAGTAAAAGGATCAGTGCACTCAGGAATGTTAAAAACGGTTTGAAATAGGCAATGAACTGTTCTTTCATAGAATATGCCATGCTTATAATTAACTTCCTGTTTGGAAGAGTCTCTTCCTTCTCTTTGTCCCCCCTGAGGTAAAATGCTAGTTTCCCCAGAGGGAGTTAGGAGGTTAATCTTTGCCTAGGGAAAAAGACACCCTGGTTTGTTGTTGTTGTTGTTGTTTTTACCATCTGCCCTGAGGAGGGACTCCAAGGACTCCTAGCTTCTTGGTGGCAGCAATTAGCTCAGCAGGGGCAGCAACAGTGATCAGGTTCGGGGCAGAGGCTGATTTAGGATTGGAGCTGGAGAGCAGGAGGAGAATTTCTGGAGGCCAGGGGACTGGGGGCCTGGTGAGCGATCTAGGTCCAGAAGATCAAGAGGAAGCAGTATCAGCAATGCCAGAGTCAGCATCGAGGAGGAAGGAAGGAGGAACAAGGAACAAGGAACGAAGGATGAAGGACTCTAACAGTTGGACAAAAGAAGCGGTAGGGAGAGCAAGCAACTCGGCAAAAAGTGGGAAAAGAAAAACACAGCAGCTCCAAATAGAGTTGGAATTGTTTGTGAAGGTGGGTAAAAAGCCTTGGCAGGAAAAATGTGGCTTAAAAAAATTATCTAGGCTATCTTAAAAAAACTGAGAGAGTTTCTCATCTCTTTTGGTTGCCAACTGTAAAAATTAAATCTCTAATAATAATAAAAGATTTATTAATGATCATTAGAAATCAAGGAATAAAGAAGATACAAAATAAAGACCATGTTGCCCATAGCTGGTAAGCTATTTTTTAGTCAACCCCACTCACCACCATCAATGCTGATTCTCCATCAGAGAGGAAGAGCCTCCAAAGCCCATGCCCTTTATCCTCTATCTACAGGAAGTATGTAATGACAGGAAGTCAGTGGGCTCTTGGGATATATAGTTCTTTTTTAGGGTAATAGATTTTCAATCAGACAGCAGCTGGATTGAGAGCCAGGCCTAGAGATGGGAGGTCCTAGGTTCAAATCCAGCCTCAAACACTTCCCAGCTGGGTGACCCTGGGCAAGTCACTTGACCCCCATTGCCTAACCCTTACCACTCTTCTGCCTTGGAACCAATCAATACACAGTCTTGATTCCAAGACAGAAGGTAAGGGTATTAAAATATATATATTTTACCTAAAATTTTTTTGAGTCAGTGTTCATTAGAAATATTGATCCTATGGTTTTCTTTCTTCATTTTGTCTCTCCCTATTGTAGGTATCATAGAAAGGAATATGATAGGATCCCTTAATTTTTTTTCTAATTTTGCAAACAATTTATATAATATTAGAACTAATTTTTCTTTATATATTCGAAGGAATTAACTTTTAAATCTATCTGGTCTTAAATTTTTGCTTTCTATGGGAATTCAGATATGGCTTATTTAGTGTTCCAGGTTATTGGTTTTTTTTAGTTTCAGACTTAATTCTTTGATCTGTCCTTTCTTTTTTTCCCCCTTTTTTTGGTGGGGGAGGAAAGTGTTTAGAGATATAAACCTCCAAGGACTGCTTTAAAAGCCTTAGTTGTCTTTGATTAAAAATTTTTAAATGAAATTCTTTGATTAAATTATCTACAACTGTGCATAGAGAGGTAGGCCTAGAGATGGGGAGCCCTGGGTTGAGATATGACCTCAGACACTTCCCAGGCAATGTGACCTTGGGCAAGTCACTTAATTGCCTCACTTTTACCACTTTTCTGCCTTGGATCCAATACTTAGTATTGATACTAAGACAGAAAGTAAGAGTTTAAAAAATTATCTAAATCTCTGTTTTTTGTTTGTTTTTGTTTTTAAACCCTTACCTTCCCTTTTAGAATTAATACTGTGTATTGGTTCCAAGGCAGAAGAGTGGTAAGGGCTAGGTAATGGAGGTCAAGTGACTTGCCCAAGGTTTAACTCTGTTTTAGAAAACTATCTCACTCCTCTTGCGCTTTTCATAAAACAACTGAGCAAATGATTTTTTAGCTTATCTTTTCTTCAAAAGAAGTGAAAAACTTGGGGGCAACTGAGTGGCTCAGTGGATGGAGAGCCAGGCCTAGAGACAGGAGGTCCTGGGTTCAAATCTGGCCTCAGACACTTCCTAGCTGTGTGACCCTGGGCAAGTCACTTGACCCCCATTGCCTAGCCCTTACCACTCTTCTGCCTTGGAGCCAATACACAGTATTGATTCTAAGATGGAAGGTAAGAGTTTTAAAAAAAAGTGAAAAACTTATTATATTTTATAACACAAACAAATCTTAAAACCTTCAAACAGTGGTTGTTAGTTCTAGAAAAGTATGAGGTTAGAGGTGAAGATTTGGTGAAAAAGACAACTAATTATTCCCTTTTGGCTACTCTGTAAGGTCTCACATCCACCTTGAGCAGTGCCTTACTTTCTTTGCAGGCATAGCCCTAGGCTCCAACTACAAAGATACTACCCATGCCTGAAGCATCTGATCTTAGAAGTGCTAACAGCAACATTTTCCCCAAATAGATTTCTATATTTTCAGTTCTGCCTAGGTGTCCTTTGGTTCCAAATCATTTGGTCTTTCCCTGCTTTGGGGAAGTTTAAAAAATATAAATCTAGGGGGCAGCTGGGTAGCTCAGTGGATGGAAGGCCAGGCCTAGAGATGGGAGGTCCTAGGTTCAAATCTGGCCTCAGACACTTCCCAGCTGGGTGACCCTGGGCAAGTCACTTGACCCCCATTGCCTAGCCCTTACCACTCTTCTGCCTTGGAGCCAATACACAGTATTGACTCTAAGATGGAAGGTGAGGGTTAAAAAAATTATTATATATATATAAATAAATCAATAACATTTCATTTTAAAATAGCTCTGAGCCCCCCAGGTTGTTTATTTCTCAAAAGCAAATGCCTGCCCAGGGGCTCACACACAGACATACACAGCAGAATAGAAATAACGGCTGCTTGGTCTTATAGAAACAGATTTTTCTTTCAGTAAGTGGTGAAACAGATAGCAGGCTAACTCTTAACAAACAGGGCTGGTAAAGCAGATCCATACCTCCCAGAGAGAGAGCTGAGAGGAAGAATTAGAGGGGGGAGATAAGAGGATTCACTGGGCTCCATAGCTCAGCAGCCCTGGCATCCTGCTGCATGATACTATTCGCCTTAAGCTCAACCCCAATCACAGTTCTGATAATGGTCTTTTCTACGTGGAAATCTGTAAACTTTTTTTTCCCCTATGCAAGAAATTCTTTTGATATCATAGGTGTTGCTTTGTTTCCTTTTCATCTGATTTTGCTCCTTAAAAATATCCAGTTTCCTCTGGAAATACTATTTTTTATCTTGCCAATGAATTCTGTCTGCATATTTTGAAGATGTCATTTTTTAATATATTAGACGCTATCATAAGGCAGCTAGGTGGTGCAGTGAATAGAGTGCTGGGCTTGGGGGGAGTCTGGAAAACCCACCTTCCTGAGTTCAAGTCTGGCCTCAGGTATGTGACCCTGAGCAAGTCACTTCACCCTGTTTGCCTCAGTTTCCTCCCCTGTCAAATGATCTAGAGAAGGAAATGGTAAACTATTCCTGTATCTTTGTAAAGAAAACCCTAAATGGAGTCACAGAGTCGGATATGGCTAAAATGACTGAATAATAAATAGAAGCTATCCTGTACAAGATGACATGTTATATACGCTCTGAAGCTCTTTAGTTATTTACCTAAACAACCTTTCCTTTCCAACCATTAAGAGTACTTCTGAATTCTAATGATAAATAAAATGGATTGTATTTTCTGTTATTTGAGCTTTTAGTTTCATTTTTCTCTATTTCTCCTACTTAAATAAGGAACTTAGTACACTGGAATTAGCATCAGGAAAACAGGAATTTAAATCCTGTCTTAAGTTTGTTGTTGTATAATCTTTAGCTAAGTGACCCTGGGCAAGTCACTCCAACTGCTGTTGACCTCAGTTTCCTCATCAGAACAATGGTGTTAGTAAGAGCATCTACCAACCAGGATTATTGTGAAGATAAAGTGAGTTATTTGTGAAGCATTTCACTCAACTTCAAGTGCTAGATAAATGTTAACAATGACAAGCTGTCCCTATTTTCTTTGCTTAGTTCACCTTCAGCCGCTCCATTTTAAAATGGATAATCTTTCATCTTGATAAAGATTTTATTTCAATGAAAACAAAA
Source organism: Monodelphis domestica (assembly GCF_027887165.1). Taxonomy (NCBI): domain Eukaryota; kingdom Metazoa; phylum Chordata; class Mammalia; order Didelphimorphia; family Didelphidae; genus Monodelphis; species Monodelphis domestica. The sequence goes on along the minus strand of NC_077233.1, from coordinate 277,409,362 downwards.
TAGTTTAAAGTGGCGATTAAATTTCAATCTAATTGTTGAAAATTTCAAATGATTCTATCCATTCTCAAGTTATTCCCATTTATTAGAATCTTAAGGTCTCTTTTGAAAACGAGTTTACCCTGTTGTACTTATCAAAATGGCTGACTGGGAAAATTTAGAACATATTGTGGTGCTCTTCTCGTCCATATAAAGATTGTTTAAATTCAAGTTTACACGCTTCACTTTCAAATACAGCAAGCCATTCAAAGACCCAGCTCATGTATGCCAGAAGCCTAACTGATGGCGGCAAACAGTGGACTCATTGAGCTTCTTGAAATTCAATAGGCACCCATACCATACAAGGATAAATATCCGTGTTTGGGCAAACCAAATCAAACAGTTACTGTACTGCATTCCTGCCTTTTACAGCCTTCTTAGGCATCCCTCCTTCACTGCTTCCCAGGTTCATCCGCCTATTTGCTTTTCCTCTAATGCAATACTCCGCCTGGCTGGCCCCCATTTCTGGAATGCTCTGCCCCTTAGCTTCCTTGGATTTTTTCAAGACCCAACTTAAATCTCATCTTCATCACGGTACTTTCTCAAACCCTTCAAGGCCTGGGCCTTTCCTTCTAAAATAACCTTCCATTTATTCCATACATTTATGTCCATATGTATTTTATTTTAGCTTAGTTTTAGTTTTTAAAATTATTTTTCATTTTAATTACAAATTTATTTTTATAAATTACAAAATTATTTTAATTACAAATTTATTTTTATAAATTACAGAATTATTTTTAATTTTAGTTACAAATTTCCACATACATTTTCCAAAAAACATTGTCTTGAGGAGCTGACAAGTCATTCAATCCGAGTTTACAAGCATTATCACGTAAAGCATATTTCCATATTATTCCTTTTTCTAAGTGAATAATCTTATAAAACCAAAACCCCCGAACATGCATGTGTGTATTTTTTTTTCAATCCTCATCTTCCACCTTAGAATCAATACTGTGTATTGGTTCCAAGGCAGAAGAGCAGTAAGGGCCAGGGTTAGGTTTAGATTGAGAGTGAGGGTGAGGGTGAGGGTTAGGGTTAGGGTTTGGGTTGGGGTTATAATCGGCTCACATTTAAGGTTAGGGTTGACACAGCTAGGGAGTGTCCGAGGCCATATTTGAACCCAGAACCTCCTGTCTCTAGGCCTGGCTCTCCATCCACTGAGCTACCCAACTGCCCCCCCCCCCAAGTATGTATTTTAAAATCTTTACCTTCTAGAAGCCTTAGACAAAGAGTGGCAAAAAAATATGGAAATAAGTCTTGATCAATGACACATGTAAAACCCAGTGGAATTGTGCTGCAGGAAGGGGATGGGAGGTGGGGAGGGAAAGAACATGAATCCTGGAACCATGGGAAAATATTCTTAATTAATTAAATAAATAAACATCCCAATTTTTTTAAAGTGTTAAGAGCTAGACTTGCCCAGGATCACACTGCTAGGAAAAGTGGCTGAGGTCAGATTTGAACCCAGGTGCTCTTGGCTCCCAGCCTGGCTCTCTATCCTCCCAGATGCCCCTGAAACTTACTTTCTAACAGGTGAGAGAACCCATAAAAGAGAGCTGAAAAGAGAGGAGATGGGAGAAAGGAGGCTTATGGAAAGGAAGATACCTGAGCTGTGCACGGGTGGAAAAGTAATCTGGGCAAGTTATGGGCTGGACCAAACTTGAAGTGAACATGACTGACTTGGGAGCTTTCTTAGAAGCATTCTGGGAAAGAAGGAACCAATACTGGAGGGGGCCACAAGGGCAAACAAAGCGCCCATGGAATATTCAGGGGCTTCCCTTTGCTCAGGCAATTAATTCTGCCCTTTCTACCACGCTTGTCAAGACTTCCTCTGAGGAAGGGGCAGATGAGAACGCTGGACTTTGATGACTGGAAGACAGGGTGAGGCGGACGACGTTGGGCGACACACAGTCGTGTCATTGGTCCTGTTCAAAAACAAAGGATAAATAATTCTTTCCCCCTTTCCAGTCCTTTAGCATCTTGCAGCTGTTTCCTCCTCATCCATAAAATGGGCTCATCATAGCCCCTGCCTCCTAGGTGGTTGTGAGATCAAATGAAATCATGATGGTAAAGCACTTAGCCCAGTGGCTGACTTACTTTGGCGAGCAGCGAGTAAATGTCAGCTACTATTATTACTCCTACATTTACTGTGTAATAACAGTCATTACTATTACACCGACTCTATGAACCAGTGACGCTGGCTTCTTGGCTATTCCTCCAACACAACTCTCCAGTGTCTTGGTTTTTTTTTTTTTTAAACCTTTACTTGATATCTTAGAAACAACTCTAAGTGGAAATTATTCCTAATTTACCCTGTATAGATCTTGTTTGTACATTGTATCCTCCATTCGATTAGAAACTTCTTGAGAGCAGGGAGTGTTTTTTTGCCTTTCTTTGTACCCCATCACTTAAAACAGGGCCTGGCACATTATTGATTAGTGACTGGCTAACTTATACCTAGACTTCCCTTCCTGCTAGTTTCAACCCTCCTTTAAGACCCAGTCCCCAAATCCTTCCCCCACCCTTTTTTTGGGTAATTATTCCTCTCCTAACTCAACCAAACTATTCCCCTCCCATTTCTGTTAAAAGTAATAAGCCATGGGCAGCTGGGTGGCTCAGTGGATGGAGAGTCAGACCTAGAGACAGGAGGTCCTGGGTTCAAATGGGGGATCTCAGATATTTCCTTGCTGTGTGGCCCTGGATAAGTCACTTAAACCACATATTGCCTGGCCCTTCTGGCTCGTTTCCCTTAGAACTAACACACAAAGACAAAAAGTAAGGGTTTAAAATTTTTTTGTAATTTTCAAAAAAAATTTCAAAATTTAACTTATTAATTAATTGAAAATTGAAAAATTGAAAAAAATTTAAATACTACTTGTTATATGAGTTAGCTCTCTGGGATAGAAGAGAAGGGATAGTGGGAGAATCTAGGGGGATGTTTAAAAAAGATCATTAAAAGTTTAATATTTTTTAAATGATTTTTTTTCTTCCATGTTGTATCTCCTGATATCCTCCTTTGAGGACAAAGACTTTCGAATTTTTATCTTTGCATCCTCAGTTTGTACCACAATTCCTTGCACATAGTAGATGTTTAACAAATGTGTGCCAAATTGAATAATCCCGTGAGGTAGGTTATTGTGGTTATTCAGTCATTTAGTCATGTTTGATCCTTAGGAACCCTGTGAACTTGTCCATGTTTGTTTGTTGTTGTTGTTGTTATTTTAATTAGAATATTTTTCCTTGGTTACAAGATTCATGTTCTTTCCCTTCCCTCCCCCCTCCTATAGCTGACCCACAATTCCACTGGGTTTTACTCCATGGGGGTTTTCTTGCCAAAGATACTAGAATGGTTTACCATTTCCTTTTCCAATGTGTCCCCGTTTTACAGATGAGGAACTGAGGCAGAGATTAAGTGACTGCTCAGGATCACAAAGCTAGTATCTGGGACCGTATTTGAGCCCAGATTTCTTGTCATGAAGCCCAGTGCTCCAGCCCCTGCACCACCTTGATGCCCTTACAAAGTAGATATCCTATTTATTGGGGATGGGATCAAAGAGGTCCTTTCTGGAGTCCTGAAGTGATTCTCAGCGGCAAAAGTCAGACCCAAGCCTCTTCTGATTTCGGGGCTCTTGCTTTAGCAAAGGATCATGGGAGCATCTTCACTGGGTCATTTTTTTATTTAGCCAATCGCACCACCTCTATAGCAGCCATTTCACACATTTTTACTAAGAGCCTGCTGGGTTCAGGACGCAGAAGAGCCCTGGAATATTAAAGAGTACTCCTCTCTGAGGAGGGGCCAGGACAAGGAAGGAAGGCATGGTTTCTGCCCTCTGGGGATTTCCAGACTTCTAGAGAAAACCTCTAAGAGCCACACGCAGACCCCAGAGCCCTGGAGGCACCCTATGTGGGTCAGCGCCGCTTAGAAACACATCCCTCGTGAGGAATCCCCAAAGGCTCTAAGCTTGGCTGCAAGCTCCATTGGCGTGCAATGCAGGTTTGCGGAGGACCAGAACCCAGAGCCACAGTGTAAGAAGAGAACGTTTCATGGGAACCAAACGTAAAGAGCCTTCCACAAGGATTCAAAAATGCGGCTTCGCAAACCCCAGCTTTGGGGAGGGCTGTGTAGACACCCGCTCCCAGGAAAAAGATGGCGGGCTGCCAAGCCAACGACGGAGTCTGGAGAGTCAGGCTTGGGAGAACCAAAGGGTGAAGTGCTTTGTAAAGGGCGAAGCCCTTCTGGAGTAAGTGTTTATGTGGACGGGCTTTGGGGTATACACAGTTCTTCCCCTGTCAAGTCCTTTACTCCCATTTTACAGATAAGGAAACAAGCTCCAAGAGGTAGTGATTTGTCTGTGATCGCATAGATAGGGAGGGCTGGAGCGGAGTTTCCCGCCCAGCTTTCTGCACAGGGTTTGAGAGGAACCTGAAAAGGGGAGATTTCCTAAGATGAGGTCTCTAACCTTCTCCGACAAAGGCAGAGGGTGCCATCGCCTGAAGTCCTAGTAGAAGGACTGGCTCCTCTGGCTCCGTTTTTAGTATTGATTATTTTTTTTTCATTTTAAACTCTTACCTTCCCTCTTAGAATCAATACTGAGTATTGGTTCCAAGGCAGAAGAGTGGTGAGGGCTAGGCAATGGGGGTTAAGGGACTTGCCCAGGGTCACACAGCTGGGAAGTGTGGTAGGCCAGATTTGAACCCAGGAGCTCCCATCTCTGGGCCTGCCTCTCAATCCACTGAGCCACCTGGTTGCCCTAATATCGATTCTAAGACAGAAAATAGGTGTTTTTTTTTTTAATTAATTTTAAAGAGAGTACAAATAAATGGGCTTAACCGCCTTAAAAAAACACAAAGCAAAACTAGTTAATTATAACAATGTCAATAAGTCTTTAAGAAGAAACATAAAAAAGGGGCAGCTGAGTGGCTCAGTGGATTAAGAGCCAGAGACGGGAGGTCCTAGATTCAAATCTGGCCTCAGACACTTCCCAGCTGTGTGACCCTGGGCAAGTCACTTAACCCCCATTGCCTAACCCTCACCACTCTTCTGCCTTGGAACCAATACACACTATTGATTCTATGGTGGAAAGTGAGGGTTTAAAAGTTTTTTTTTTTAAAAGAAGAAACATAAGTATATTTATTAATATATACAGAATAAATGAGCAGAACATTGCATAGCCAGTACATACATTTTGCTACACTACAAGAACTGTATAAGCATATCAATAAAATATGAGTTAGTAGTCCAGTGGATAGAGTACTGGGCCTGGAGTCAGAAAGACCCGAGTTCAGATCCAACTTCAGAGACTTATGTATGGTCCTGAGCAAATCATTTACCCTCTCTTTGATGAGTTTCCTCATCTCTAAAATGGGATCATAATGACAGCTACCTCTAAGGTTGTTGTGAGGAACAAGTCAGAAAAGAAATGTAAAGTGTCTCCTACAGAGTAAGCACTACATAATTGTTGGGCAGTAGTAGTTGTGGTGGTGGTGGTAGTGGTAGTAGTAGTAGTAGTGGTAGTAGTAGTAGCGGTGGTTATTGTTGTCAGGAGGGATACCATATATGGTATTAATCCAAGACCAAGATCTTGAACTGGTCTGAGGTACTGGACCATTTCGGCTTTTTTATATCCACAGACCAGTAGACACACGTTTGTGTCTTTCTACACACTTTTGTGTATTTCCATTCTTCTCTGGTTCCACCTCTTCAGTGGAAACTAAAGAGTTGCTGGACTCTAGTGATGGTGCTATTTGTGGCAGGAGTAATTAATAATATAATAACTAAAAGGAGATAGCTTCCATTTTCCAGAACTTCCAGTGAGCTGCCCTTACAGAACCCAGCCTGAGGCAGCCCCCTAGTCCCTGGCATAAAAGCTGACTGCTTATATGTGGCATCTAGAGCACATGTCCTGGCCTAGAGGAGTCTCAATCAATCTTTTTGGCTTTGAGTCCCAAGCAGAGAAGAATGAGTTTGAATTGGATATTCCTAGTCTTGGTATAAACCTTGTGATTCAAGATACCAGGAGCTCCTATTCGACAAAAACTGCTGGAAAAATTGGAGGACAGTGTGGGAGAGATTAGGTTTGGATCAACATCTCACACCCTACACCAAGATAAACTCAGAATGGGTGAATGACTTGAACATAAAGGAGGAAACTATAAGTAAATTAGGCAAACACAGAATAGTATACATGTCAGACCTTTGGGAGGGGAAAGACTTTAAAACCAAGCAAGACTTAGAAAGAGTCACAAAATGTAAAATCAATAATTTTGACTACATCAAATTAAAAAGGTTTTGTACAATCAAACCAAATGCAACCAAAATTAGAAGGGTAGCAACAAATTGGGAAACAATCTTCATTACAAAAACCTCTGACAAAGGTCTAATTACTCAAATTTATAAAGAGCTACATCAATTGTACAAAAAAGCAAGCCATTCTCCAATTGATAAGTGGGCAAGGGACATGAATAGACAATTTTCAGTTAAAGAAATCAAAACCATTAATAAGCACATGAAAAAGTGCTCTAAATCTCTTATAATCAGAGAGATGCCAATCAAAACAACTCTGAGGTATCACCTCACACCTAGCAGATTGGCTAACATGACAGCAGAGGAAAGTAATGAGTGCTGGAGGGAATGTGGTAAAATTGGGACATTACTGCATTGCTGGTGGAGTTGTGAATTGATCCAGCCATTCTGGAGGGCAATTTGGAACAATGCCCAAAGGGCACTAAAAGACTGTCTGCCCTTTGATCCAGCCATAGCACTGCTGGGTTTGTACCCCAAAGAGATCATAAGGAAAAAGACTTGTACAAGAATATTCATAGCTGCGCTCTTTGTGGTGGCCAAAAATTGGAAAATGAGGGGATGCCCTTCGATTGGAGAATGGTTGAACAAATTGTGGTATATGTTGGTGATGGAATACTATTGTGCTCAAAGGAATAATAAAGTGGAGGAATTCCATGGAGACTGGAACAACCTCTGGAAATTGATGCAGTGAGAGGAGCAGAACCAGGAAAATATTATACACAGAGACTGATACACTGTGGCACAATCAAATGTAATGGACTGCTCCATTAGTGGCAATGCAGTGATTCTGAACAACTTGGAGGGTCTATGAGAAAAACCACTATCCACATCCAGAGGAAACACTGCGGCAGTAGAAACACTAAAGAAAAACAACTGCTTGATTACATGGGTCAAGGGGATATGGTTGGGGATGTAGTCTCTAAATGAACATCCTAGTGCAAATACCAACAACATGGAAATAGGTTCTGATCAAGGACACATGCAATACCCAGTGGAATTGCACATCTTATGGGAGGGGTGGGGAAGGGGAGGGAGGAATAGAAAATGATTTTTGTAACCAAGGAATAATGTTTGAAATTGACCAAATAAAAAAAAGAAAGAAGGAAAAGAAAACAAAAGATACCAGGAGCTCCTGAGCCTCTTAGCTGGGGCTGATTGGAAGCAAGAATTCCCTACGCTGGAGAAAATGATCACTGACAAACTGTGAGGCCAAAATTTTTGGAGTCACTCAGCCACGTATGACTGGCTGTTCCTGTCCTCAACAATATGGTGGACCAGCCAGAAACAGTGGCACTCTTCCCCATAGCATCACCTATCCTCACTTGGAACAACAGGGCAGCACCAGACCCCAGCATTGCAAGGCAGAATGAAACTCAAGCAGGGTCTACACTCCTGTCCTAGCATGGTAGTGATATCGCTTAGACATATGTGTTCATATGTCAGTGTATATATGTGCACATATGTACTTATGCATAGATTGTATTGCATGTGCGTACTGTGTGCATGTATAGGTATCTCTCTTTCCTTATAGGAGGTTCTCCCTTTTATGAAACTAAGGCTTGCTTAGGAACATGGCTCTGATTTATTTCCATTGCATTAGGCACTCCCAAAGAGTCAGTTCCTGCTCTTTTGACTATCCTGTCTCCCGACAGAGATCCAGACCTCTCCCCTAATCTCTACCCAAGCTAACATCAATCATATGAGACAAGGATCCAGCAGCCTCTGGTTTATCTGCCCCCAAAGGGGGATTCAATGATAGCAGTAAAATGAGAATGAGCAGGAGAGATCAAGGGGAAACAGTTCATGGACAGAAGAATGCCATTCTCCTCATTTTAACTGTGCCCTCTCCTAAGGCAGGAGAAAGAGAATTCCGTTAAGTTGACAGGAGAATAGGAAGATGTCCTGGTATGGGACTTGCATTGTCTCAGCAACCACAGCTCACCAGATCCCCAGGATTTGGTAAGGAGGTAAGAGAGAAGATATCCAGAATCCGTATGCCCCACTCAACTCTGCCTGCTCTTGTGGCACAAAATGGAGACTATAATATCATTCTTCTGGCTTCTCTTTGCCAGAATTTGGCAAAAAAAAAAAAGTAGAAAGCCAAGTTCTAAAGACATTCTGAATTGATGAGCCTTAGGATAGCAGCTGCTTGAGTCTCCATAGCTGTGCTATTCAGGCTGGGTGCCCAGGTACCCAAGGCTACATATAATTACAAGGCTTTCTGGCAAAGTAGGTTTTAGCCTAGCAGAGAGATACATGAGGACATGGGTGTGGTGGGGTGGAGAGGAACAAGTATGAGCTACGAGGGGAGACTGTGGTAGGAGCAATATGTACTAAGGCTAGGCTGGTTTCCCCTAAAACCTGGGTACATAAGTTGGGTTAATTTTCTCTAAAAGGTAAGAAGACTATCCCAATAGTTGATTGATTGAAATGGGTAAATATCAAATCTTTGCTTCTGTTTCTCTGTCACCCATGGTCTGAAAAGGTCAGCCCAAAAGGAAAATTCATGTGCTTTGGATATGAAGGATGTCCCACTGCCATTATCATCAACACATTCAGCCCTCATCCTTCTTGGACTTCCTGCTGCATTTGCCTCCATCAATCACCCTCTCCTCTTGCAACTCTCTCTTCTTTATGTTTTCATGGTGCTATTTATCTCCTGGTTCTCCTAACTGACATGACTGCTCCACCATATCTCTCTCTCTCTCTCTCTCTCTCTCTCTCTCTCTCTCTCTCTCTCAGCCCTTACCTTCCATCTTAGAATCAACTGTGTATTGGTTCCAAGGAAGAAGAGTGGTACAGGTTAGGCAATGGGGGTCAAGTAACTTGCCCAGGGTCAGGCAGGCAGTATCTAGGCCAAATTTGAACCCAGAACCTCCCATCTCCAGTCCTGGCTTTCAATCTACAGAGCCACCCCCCACTCCTCTATCTCTTTTGTTGGCTCATTATCCATATCATACATCCTAACTGTGGATATATCCGTAAGATAGCATTCTAGATCTCTTTTTTCTCCATTCACTTATTTTAACCCATCAGCTCTTGGGGGTTTAACTATCATCTTTATCCAGATAACTCATAAATCTATATATTCAAGCCAGTTCTTCATCACCAGATTACTCACTGGACATTTCAAACTGAATGTCCCGGAGACATCTCATACTGTACTAAATAACTTTTTTCCCAAATTCTCCCCTCGTTCAAACTTTCTTATTTCTGTCAAAAACACCACCAACTTTTCAGTCTCCCAGTTTCATGACTTCTTCATTATCTTGGACTCCTCATTTTCCCTTACCTCACATATCTAACCAAGTTTCAAATATTGCTACTTCTGTCTTCCCAACATCTCTGTAAGCAGATAGCTACCACCTTAATTCAGATCCTTATCACCTCTCACTTAGACCACTGTCAGAACCTCCTCATTGGTGTTGGGGCATCACATCCTTCACCACTCCAGACCATTCTTCCCATTGCTATCAAAGTGATCTTCTTTAAACATGGATAGGACCACATGACTCCCCTATTCAAACAAATCTATTGCCTCTGGGACAAAAATATGAACTCTTCTACTTAGCTTTTAAGCCCTTTGTGAATTGACTTCAATCTACTTTTCCAGCCTCATTGATCTGTTATTTCCCCTCCTGCATTTAGTTTAAACCAAACAGTCCTCTTCTCTGTTCTTCACATATGGTACTCCATCTCTAGCCTCAGTGCCTATGTGCTGGCCATTTGTCTTCTACTGGAAGCTCTCCCTTCCCAAAATTCCTTGTAATTAACTACTTTATACTTAATCTACATGTGAATATATGTTTGTATGCATGCACATATGTAATAACAATTGTTTGTCCTTCCTTTCTTGACTTGCCAGTGAATTGGATTTAAGCAAGGCAGAGTTGCACAAAGTCATCAGCATCATGATGTCTTCCAGAGTCGTCAAAGTCTAGTGGCAAGACAAAAGTCAAGACAACTGGCAATGACCCAGGATGCAGTGGATGATCTTGGCTTCTTCAATGTCTGACCAAGCTCTAAATACTCCATAGTACCTGTTTTAGCCTCTTTCATGATCTTGGAACAAATTATTCTTATTTGCTTGTTCTGCTGGACAGGAAAGTCTTCATATGCTTGGCGCAGACATTTCCCTTACTCGACGACAGATTTGAGAGCTGTTGTTATCTTCGATCTGGTTCAGTTTGTCTGTCAAGACAGGCATGTTGGTGCTATGCCTGCTATAGCTTCTTGGAGTCACATATGTTATACACAACACGTATGTTTGCTGCTTCTCCCATTAGAATGCAAGTTCCCTGCACTTGTGGATTATTTTATTTATCATATGTCTATCCCCATTGCCTATCACCAAGCTGGCACACAGTAAGTACTTAAATATTTGTTGATGGATGGACTGAGCAGACAAGTTTGGGCTTGGAGATGAGTTTACCTAAACCAACATTTATAGCCTTTCTAAATATCCTTTGGCTAAGTACACTTCCTTTTATTCTTTGCCAGGTAGTCCACAAGTCTCTCATTTCATTCTACTCCCAAATGTGAGGATTATGTTGGGTATTCAGGGAGGACTAACTAGCACCTCTGGACAGAGGGCTTGCCAAGCCCATTTCATCCCCCTTTGGTGTCCTCTCTTCACTCAAGGCTCTCCTGTGCCTTCAAGAAGCTGTAGCACGCACAGTGGCCGCCGCATCCAGGTAAAAGCTTCTTGGGGCAGAGCGGCTAATCCAGGCTGAAGGCAGCAATGGACTTCAAGTCTTTTGCTGAATTAGAGAAATGTCTATCTCAAGTATGTGAAGACTTCCCTTGTCAGCAGAATGGGCAGATAAGAAGGAAGCCATGAAGGTGGCTGAAGCAGGTGCTATGGAGTTTGGTCAGGCACCATCCCATAACTTTTGTCCTGGTGACTCCACTGGTAGAGTGAGTGAGTGGTAGAGTGAGGATTTTGTGCAACTCTGCCTCACAAATTCAAATCACAAACAAGTCAAGACATCATTCCATGATGTCATTGGTCTTCTTCAAAAAGAAGGATGAACAACAATCCTCAAACTGAATCCACTGGACCAACTGAGTCAGGCCAGCCCACAATCACAAGAATAAGAATCAAAACATGGAAGTTCAACCACTTAATAATTATTTATTAGCATCTACTGAGACACTGGCTGGTAGATACAAAGATCAAAATGACTCTCCCTGCCCTGAAGGAGCTTTCACTGGGATGTACACAAACAACCATAAAAAAGGTCAAGAGTAATGAGGGCCAAGAGAAATCCAAACACAATCGTTCTGGCATGATACATTTAAGGTCCTTGGAAGGAGAATCATTTAATAATAATTTTCATAGTGCTTTAATGTTTACAACACAATCTTCTCACAACAACCTCAACATGTAGGTGGTGCAAGTCGAGTCAAGTCAACAAATAGGAAGTCTTCTTTTCTCCAGGCTTCTGGAGGTCCTTCAATGGCCCAGTAGATAGGAGTGCTGGACCTGGAATCAGAAAGACCTCGGCTCAAATTTGGCCATTGGATCCTGGGCAAATCATTTAGCCTGTCTGTGGATAGAGAGCTGGGCTTGGAGTCAGAAAGACTCATCTTCCTCAGTTCAAATCTGGCCTCAGATATTTACTGTGATCTTGAGCAAGTCATTTAACCCTGTGTGCTTTCCTTTCCTCATCTATCCACTAGCTGTCTTGGGAAATGGGGGCTATTATTCTCCCCATTTGATAGAAGAAGGAACCCAGACAGACAAAGGTTAAATGATTTGCCCAGGATCCGATGGCCAAATTTGAGCCGAGGTCTTTCTGATTCCAGGTCCAGCACTCCTATCTACTGGGCCACTGAAGGACCTCCAGAAGCCTGGAGAAAAGAAGACTTCCTATTTGTTTACATCTTGAGTTTGTTGTAAACTGGAGAAGGAAGGCCATGGCCAACCACTCCAGTGTCTCTGCCAAGAAAACCTCAAGTGAGGGCAGCAAGAGAGCCAGGACTGGAGTTAGAAGGTGTTAACTAAAAAACAAAAACAACCACAACTATTAAATAGTCAGGAAACCCCCTCTTTAATTAAGGAAAGGGGTTCAGGGCTAAATTAAGCCTCCACACAGAGCTGCCAGCTACACACCCTGGTTGCTCTGATCACTGACCTCTGGGAGACTCCCAGGAGCTATTAAAGTGGGAAGTTTCAATGCCTTTCTAGGGGAACATGGGGACTGAGGATGAGAAGGATAGTTGATTGACTCTGTAGTAAGGGATTAGCTAAAATCCCTCCCTTACTACAACTTTACAATGGTAACAAAGGAAAATGAAAAGTTCCAGATAGAAATAACCATGGGGGGGGGGGGGGGCGGCTGATGCTTTACACATGGATACAAAAGGGAAGGATCCAGCCAAGGGCTGGGACACCTGGGTAAAGGACTTTAAGGGGAGAAACCTTTGGGACAAAAGAAATACTTAACACCTGAGGGGATTAGCCATCCCCATCTAAACTACTTTGAGGTCTATTGTTAGTCTGAGACTCTGAGATTGGATTTTCCTTCTGTGAGAAACTCTCATGTGACAAGGTCAAACTCGAGGCTTTCACCTTCAAGCTAACTAAACTGGGGGTCATCAAATCTCACTAGGCTACACGTTTGGGGGCTTCTAGATTCTATGTTGACAAAGGACCTGAGTTCAAATATGGACTCAGATACTTCCTAACTATGTGGGTTCTACTAAGACAGAAGGTAAGGGGAAGGAAGGAAGGAAGGAAGGAAGGAAGGAAGGAAGGAAGGAAGGAAGGAAGGAAGGAAGGAAGGAAGGAAGGAAGGAAGGAAGGAAGGAAGGAAGGAAGGAAGGAAGGAAGGAAGGGAGAGAGGGAGGGAGGAAGGAAGGAAGGAGAGAGGGAAAGAAGGGAGGAAGGAAGGAGGGAGGGAAAGAAGGGAGGAAGGAAGGAGGGAGGGAAAGAAGGGAGGAAGGAAGGAGGGAGGGAAAGAAGGGAGGAAGGAAGGAAGGAAGGAAGGAAGGGAGGGAGGGAGGGAAGGAGGAAGGAAGGAGGAAAGGAAGGAGGGAGGGAAAGAAGGGAGGAAGGAATGAAGGGAGGAAGAAAGGAAGGGAGGGAGGAAAGGAGGAAGGAAGGGAGGGAGGGAGGGAGAAAAGAAAGAAGGAAGGAAGGAGGGGCAAGGGAGGGGGGAAGGGAGAAGAAAAAGAGAGCTCTGGGCTGGGATAACCAACCTCCTTTTATAGGTGAGGACCCTGAGCCCCACAGAGATGAAGCAACTTGCCCAGGATACTATAGTTTTCCGAGCCCCTATCTGAACCCCAGTTTCTAAGACTTAGCACCATGCCACACTGTTATGGAACGACTGAGCACAGCAGGCACTGACTACAGCATTGGAGGAAGGTCCTTCCAAATACAAATTTTGAAATTCTGAGAACAAGTGAATGGGGATTTTGAACGGAGAGGCTTTGAGTGCCCCAAGTGACTCTGAAACTCTCGGCACGCCAGCTCTGTGCCCTCCAAAGTCTCTCCCTTTCCACCCTTCCCCTAGGGCTCTTGGAAAGAAGCCCTTCTGCTGGCTGGATTCCTTCTCCTAGCATTCCAGGCCCACCCCTGGAGGCGGGTAGGGGCATGGGAATCAGAGATGGAGTAACCACCCTGTCCCCTCCCTCCCCTGGGGCGAACCTCTGGGAACTGGGCAGACTGGGGTTCTAGTTTCCACTTACTGCTTTGTGAGACCCACTTGAGTCCCTTCCATGGGTTCGCCCATCAGGCAGAGCTGCTTTTGGCTCTCATGGAGTTAAACACTTGGCTTCCCACCCCCTCTCTTCTTTTGTTTCCAGTGAAACCCTAGAGGAAAACCAGGAAAAGAGAAAGTGAGAAATAAAGAAGGAAAACATGTGATCTACAATTTCAGATGTTTGGTTTGTTTGTTTATTCCTGGGGGAGGGGAAAGACCTGAGAGGATCCTAGATTTAGAGTTGAAAAGAAACTACCAAAGAATGTATAGTTCAATCAGAGTCCAAATCCTCCATATAGGGTAGAAAGGAGTAAAAAGTTGGATTTGGAGTTGGGAAAGATTGACTCAAATTCTGATTCTGATCTTTTGAACTCTCTCTTGTGGCTGTTTAGCCGTTTCAGGCATGTCCAACTTTTGGGGACCCCATTTGGGGGTTTCTTTGCAAAGATACTGGAGTGATTTGCCATTTCCTTCTCCAAACGAGGGAAACTGAGGCAAACAGGCTAAAGTGACTTCCCAGGGCCACACACTTGGTTGACTCCAGTCCAGGAGTCTGATCCTCTGTACCACTGAGCTGCCCCCAAAAGCATTTAGATTTTAATAGAGGAAGAACATGCATAAAAGAGTGGAAGAATAGGAGGCTGGAGAGGAGGAGAGGTTCAATTTCCAGCTCTCTTTGCCTGGATTTCTCTGAGCTTGCTTCCTCATAAATGAGGATATGGATATTGCATTGACTTCTAATAATAACCTCATAGGGTTGTTCTGAGCTGAGCACGTGGCAAAATTTAAAGCATTGGGGGCAGGCAAGTGGCTCAATGGTTAGAGTCAGGCAAAATCTGATCAAATCTAATCTCTGATACTTCCTAACTGTGAGACCTTGGGCTAGTCACTTCATTCCAAATGCCTAGCCCTTATCACTCTCCTGCCTTGGCACTAGTACTCAGTACCAATTCTAAGACAAGCTAAAGGTTGTTTTGTTGTTGTTTTTAATTAAAGAGCTACATAAAGATGGTTGACTGCCATAGTATTTTGAGGCTCAGATTTTGGGTCCAAACTGCAGTAAACCTGGAAGAAATTAAGACCATCCACCCAAAAAACTGCACCAGGAGAGGACAGTCCATCACCCTCAAGAGATCTTGGGTTTCTAAGAGGGAAGTAGGCAGTAGATACCGAATGGTGCAGATCTCTGACCTTCCAGTCAGTGTGATCTTGAACCCAACTCTGTTGGATATGCCATCTAGCTGCCCCTGGGATGATCTGAAGCTGAGGTCTGCCTCCGACACTGAAAAAGTTTTTGGCACTGGGCAAGTCCTCTTATTTATAAACCTTTTTCTCATCCATAAAATAGAAATCATAATAATAACAGCTACCTCTTAAGAGTTACGGAGAGGATCAAATAAGTACAAATTGTATCGCAAACATATAAATGCTATTATTATCATTATCCTTATTTTAGGTCTTAGCGGTGGGCAACTGGATGGTATATTGGACAGACCACCTTGGCCTGGAAGCAGGAAAAGCTGAGCTAAAATCCAGCCTCATTTTCTGTGTAAATGAGCAAGTCACGGAGCGGTTTGCCTTGGTTTCCTCACCTACAAAGTGAGCTGAAGAAGGGCAGGGCAAACCACGCCAACATCTTTGCCAAGAAAACCCCAAATAGGATTGCAAAGAGTAGAACATGTCTGAATAAGACCAGTATTGTTGGACACTCCGATTCCCCGTGAATGGGGGACAAATGATAACGGAAGTTTTCATAGTTCTCCATCACAGTGCATCTTCTATCAGGGCTCCTTTATACGGAGCGCTTCGCTTGGATGGGTTTGAATTGAATTCTCTTCCCCTTCTCCCCCCACCCTAAGGACCAAGGCAAGAAAGAGAGGAACTAAACGTGCTTTCCACGACCCCAGATGAACAGGAGAGGACCCAGTCATCGACACGATTTCTGTGTAAATGTCTTTATTTTAAAAAATACAAGAAAGATTGTATTGGGGTGGGGGTATCCACACAGTGAATAAGGAGTATTTATGGAATTGGCAGCCTCAGCGACCCATCCTGGGAATGCCCGGAGGGAAGGAGGACACCAGGGAGCAAGGGACAAGGAAGGAAGGCCCCCAACCCCAGCTGTAACATCTGCCAAAATGAAACGTAGACCTGTACTTAGCACCCACCCCTAGGGTCCATGGTGCAGGCTGGGAACATGCAAAGGGCTTCTGCCTGTGTGCACAGCTCTGAACCCCAAGTCAGGAGTTTCCCCTCAAAACAGATACCCCCTAGGTAAATTGATGCCTCTCCCAGACTCCCCATCCCCAAAGTCTAGCAAGATCCTCTCCTTCTGGGTCTCTCCTCTCTAGGACTTCTATATGCGATGCTCCCAGACACAGAACAGATGTCCACAATCACTCACAGGATATCACCATGAATGCCCAGTAGGACGGACTTGGCTATCTGCCCACCTTCACATCTATGCTTGCTTCTCTCCCTGGACCCTTTCCCATCTGGGTTCCACTGCTAGTGGCTGCCTCTAGCTACCCCATGACAGGGAGTTGTTGCCTTTTCCTCTCCTTCTCTCTCTGGGGAACCTTCCGAGAGCTCAAAGTGATTTATTATTTCTGGCACCAATCTCGGGGCATGGCTTCCGTCCAGCATCCAGTGAAAATCCACACGTGCCAGGAGCAGGATTCCCAAGGATTCATAAGCCTTCGTGTGGGGAGAGAGGTTGGAGGGGCTTTGGGGATTTGGGGTAGCATTCTTGCTAAGCATAGCCCTGAGGAAGGGGTCTTCCTGGGCTAGAGGAGTTGGAGGAACGGGCACCAGAGAGGTGGAGGCGATGGGGTATATCTCCTGCACAGTTCTATCAATGTCAGTTCCTGGGGGAAGGAGTGGGGATCCTGGAGGGAGAGGAAGCTGTGGCTCCCCACTCAGATCTGTTCTTTGTGCTTCATGTGAGCCAGCTTGACATTCTCCTCCTCTGTGGAAGGAGGTGGAGACTCCAGGTGGAACCCAATCATGAGCTGATAGACCAAAATTCCAGCCACGGCACCAAGAAGCGGCGAGACGATGGGGACCCACCACCAGTACCTACCAGTTCTAGAGAAAGAGAAAAAAAGAGATATGTGTGAGGTCGGTGACATAACTCAGCCACACCTTACCAAGGCTAGAATAAAGTATAGATTTCCTTTTTTTTTAAACCCTTACCTTCTGCCGGAGAATCAATACTGTGTATTGGTTGCAAGGCAGAAGAAAGGAAAGGACTAGGCAATGGGGGTTAAGTGACTCGCCCAGGGTCACACAGCTAGGAAGTGTCTGCGGTTCAAATCTGAACCCAGGACCTCCTGTGTCTAGATCTGGCTCTCAATCCATGGAGCCATCTAGTCGTTGCCCCCTAAGGTAAATTTCAAGGTAACCCAAAGGACATTGGATGTTGCTCTGATGACCCTTTTGAGGAAGAGCAGGGAAGCCTGGAGAGCCCAATGAAGGAAACCAAGGTGGAAGCTAGAAGTGGGAGCCAAAGAAATGGTTGAGGAAGGGGATGGTAAGACATCAATCACTTACGTAAAGACCTCAGTACCCCAACCAGCAATGGCAGTGAAGAGGCGGGGACCAAAATCTCGAGCTGGGTTAACAGCATAACCAGAGTTGAAGCCCATCGATGTACCGATGACCAGAACCACAAAGCCAACAGTAAAGGCTTCAAGACCTCGAGGAACTGGGTTGTTATGGGGATCCACGATAGCCAGCACACAGATGATAAGTGCTGCTGTGCCAATGAACTAAGATGAAAGCATCAAGAAAGCTCTGGAACCACAGCAAATCCATTGTCTCCCTCGCCTTTTAGTTCCTTGATCTCACTGCCCTCCAAGTCCCTCCCCAATTTCTCAAATGTTTCTGTGTCTCTTTACTTATCCAAAACTTAGCTGTTTCAGAGGCTGAGTTCAAGTCCTCCATCCCCAAGGAAACATCCCTGAATAGCTCTCTCTGAGCTCCCCCAGCACTTGAAATTGGACCCACAAGATCTCCCTCTTTAATCATGCATTACCCTGCTTCATTCTCTATCTCATTCGAAACCTTATTTTCCCAACTAGACTCGAATTTGCTACAATGGAGATAGAAGTGTCTCCCTCAAGAGAGTTAGAGGGGATGCCCAGAGAGACCGAGGACCACACCGGAAATCATCTTACCTGGTCAAAGAAGCCATTGACCATGTTCAAGTGGCCAGAAGGATAGGTGGCAAAGATGCCAGCAGTGCCGTTGGGGCCAGAGACAACAAGCTCGTTATCAGCAAAGCTCCAAATTGCATCTAAAGAAAGATCAAAGCAGAAGTGAAGCTTGAGGAGGGATTCCCACCACCGCCTCCCCTTCTGCAGGGGGAACGGGGCAGGGAAATAGGAGTCCTCCCCTCTCCAGCCCACTGAGCAGCCACACACACACACAACTTCAGGAGATCCAGACTCATCGATCTGGAAGTGGAAGAGCCCTCAGAAGCCATGGAGCCCTCTCCTCTTCCAGTCCAAGGTCACACACCCTCAGAGGAAATATTTGAAGGCAGCTCCCGAGTTCGAGCTCAGTGCTCTGATTCCTTCTCCAAGCCCATTCTAACTTCCATGAGCCCCAGAAAGGTGGAAAAGGTGAGGTGGGAGGAAGCTGTCAGATTTCCTAGATGGCATTTGCCTGCCCACACATAGCCTCCCTCAGTGTAGGCTTGTATAGCCTGTGGAAAGGATAAGCCCAGCCTACCCTGGGGGACTGTTATTCTGGATTCTTCCCCTTCAGAGAGAGGGGGAGGAGAATTGTGGTCCCTCAGGATAAGCAAGCACATCCATTCCGTGATCGATGTTGTGCATGTTGGCCAGGGAGGGAGGGAATGAATATATGTTGCTCCATGCAGGGAACAGAAAATAACCATAAAATAACTACATTATTACATCAGGGGGGAGGGGGAGGACTGTGGTGGAAACTTTGGTGGCTGTTGAGTAACCAATCTCTGGTGTTACCCAACTTGTTTATCCCTCCCCTTCATGGCTCCTCCCTTTGTTCTCTTCCCGGGGACCCCAGTGAGTCATGTACTCAGGTGGCTGCAGGGTGGGGCAGGTCCTCTGGCACCACCTGGCCACTCTGGTGGTAGAATCAATCACCAACTGGGGCCCGGGGGAATGGAAGGGAAAGGAAGAAAGGAGAGGAATAGAAAGAAGGGGAAGGGGAGGAAGTAAGGATGATAGGAAAGGAATAGAGAAAAAGGGCAGGGGAGAGGATTTCAGAATCCTTGTGAGTCCTCACCATAGTACAGTCCAAAGACAATCCCAGACCCTAGGAAGGCTCCCAATGTCTGGGCCAGTGCATAGATGGGTAGCTTGATCCAGGGCTCCCTGGCCAGGAGGCACATAGCAAAGGTCACAGCTGGATTCAGGTGGGCACCTGGATGGAGAGAGGACACCATTCATACCTTGCTATGGGGGTAGAACAGAAGAAGAGCAGCTATCTGAGCTAAGGGGCAGTTAGAACCATTTGATCAAGGTGACAAAGAGGTAGATTTCAGCTCAGCATAAGGAAGACTACATTCTCTAACTGGAACGGGACTCCTTTCGAAGAATAAGCTTCCCAGCACTGAAAAATGTCAAGTCAAGTCAGGAAGATGCTTCTCAGAGATGCTCTAGCGAGCCCTCCCATATGGGGGTGGGG
This sequence comes from Monodelphis domestica, assembly GCF_027887165.1. Classification (NCBI taxonomy): domain Eukaryota; kingdom Metazoa; phylum Chordata; class Mammalia; order Didelphimorphia; family Didelphidae; genus Monodelphis; species Monodelphis domestica. The sequence continues at coordinate 277,389,637 of NC_077233.1, read as the reverse complement.
GGAAGGGAAGTTTCAACTCTAGGTTTCTAAGCTACATGGCATAACTCCTTTCCTGGGGAAGGGCCCAGAGGGTAGGGTGTTTCTGGTATCTGAGAGAGGCATTCAGGAGATCAGGCAAGGAAGCTATAAGAAGAGGACATTAAGGGGGAGGGGACATACCAGACACTTGGCCAGCAATAAGGATACCAAGAGTCACTGCAAAGCCAAAGGCTAGGTTGATGGTAAGAAAGCCACCATGGGTTCCTCTGCTCAGCACAACCTGGGCCACCGAGCCA